>NC_137103.1:50486285-50738785 GCF_949357685.1 Gobio gobio | reverse complement strand
AGAAGGAAAACTGATAGTTGGTCATAAAATTCATGGACGTTTTAAGTTAAGACATTGATTCTACTTGCCCTGATGAGAATTTACCATAGTTTTTGCACAGTATTTATAGTAACTCTAGTGAAATTAACAGTGCTAACACCGTTTTATGTTCAAGCATGAGGTGTCTGTCCAGAGTCATGCCAGTTTGGATCCACAGCCTTTGGTTTTTCTTATGTGGCCTTTGAGAAAGATGCTGAGGTAGATAATTAGCCAAGAGTTAGATTTGATCATGTCAGCATTCTCAAAGCACAACAGCAGATCTCACAGGAAATCATCAGCTTCACAATACCAGGCTTTGATGCCAACTAACTGTCCTACGTAATGATGTGGCTTATCGAGGGAGGAAAACATTATGTAGTATTGAGTGTAATGATTGTACTTTCTGTCTTTTTATGCTTTGATGTAAAAAGCAGAATTCAAAAGCTCTTTCAAAAGACATTATCTTGTGTATTTGGTGAAAAGCTCTGGAGATCATTTGTCTCTCTGTGTTTGATTTTAAAGACCCCGTGGCTGTGGAACACCCGAGAGTGCTGGTACAATTACCCCTATCAGGTACATTTATACTGTCTGTTATATCAATCATAATTATTAAAAGGGTTCGGTCGCACCGTTTCATACTTTTTTTTTCTCTGAGATCCACCGACTATGTAAATGTTAGTAAAGGTTCTTTGAAATTGAGACAAAACAGTCTAATGTAGATTCGTTATGACCAAATTCCACCTTCTCTGCATCTTAGGCCCTGTTTACACCTGGGACTAAAGGGTTAGTTCCCCCAAAAATGAAAATTAGCCCATGAATTACTCACCCTCAAGTCATCCTAGGAGTATAATAATTCTTCTTTCAGACAAATAAAATCTGAGTTATATTAAAAATGTCCTGGCTATTCCAAGCTTTATAATGGCAGTGACTGTTGGGTCATTTTTGAAGTCCATAAAAGTGCATCTATCCATCATATAACTGCTCCACACGGCTCCAAGGGCTTAATAAAGGCCTTCTGAACCGAAGTGGCGCCTTTGTGTAAGAAAAATATCCATTTTTAAAACTTTATAGACTAAAATAACTAACTTCCGGCGGTCAGCGGTAGGGCTGTCAAATAAAAATGTGAATTTCGAATATTCGTCGAATGTACACAAAAAAAAAGCACAAACCGTGCATTTGAATTTGCGCGTGAGACATGATGATGACGTAACTGACGTGGTTTGTTTATCCAGTACAATACGACTTGTTGTTAATTTGAAAAAAGGCGGAAAAAACAGTGAGGACTCGGGAGTCAGAGAGAAAACTCAGTCAGACACAGAGCAGTGCAGAAGAAGGCAATCAGGGCTTTGGAGCATGAGATGGATATAAATGAAAGAAGATACGCTACCGGCTGACAAAAATCCTCTCAGTTGGTGGCACAATCATACTGTATATGTATCCACATATTGCGCAGCTGGCAAAGACAGACTTGATCATGCCTCACCAAAAAACGCTCAGCACTCGCTGCAGGTCAAGTTGACTGTTTGGTGTTTTTGACGAACAATATGTAGATGTTTAGTGAGTGGAAATGGATAGTTTCTGAATGTCAGTTTGCTATTTTGTGTTCACATTACGTTGTCTGTTGAAGCGTGTTTTCTCAGGTTACTGATGCACTTGCAGTTTAATGCACTTTTGTTACCTACTTTCTTACATGCCCATTAATGAAATTATATTTCATTTAATAACAATTGTTTGAAAAGTTAATGCACTTTAAAAAGTGAATGTCATTTCATTTCAATAAAAGACGCAATGCTTGATTTGTTTTACATTTGCTTATTGCGCTTGCTTGCGCTCTCTTGCGGGCATAGGAGACAATACAGTACTTTTTCCCTCTAACATTAAGTATTGCCTTTAGAATTTGAATATAATTTGAATTTTGATCATATTTAAGAAAGAATTTCGAATTTAGCTTTTCAGCCATTTTAACAGCCCATTGTCAGCGGTACGCTAAAAGAGTAACCGCCAACGCTATGTTTTGTTTTGCTCTATCCTCTGTGCTTCTGCGTTCGTCAGTACACATGCATCATGGGTTCAAGGGTTACTCTTTCACCGGAAGTTAGTTATTTTACTCTATAAAGTTTTAAATATGGATATTTTTCTTACACAAACGCGTCACTTCGCTTCAGAAGGCCTTTATTAACCCCCCGGAGCCGTGTGGAGCAGTTATATGATGGATAGATGCACTTTTATGAACTTCAAAAATGAAACAACCATTCACTGCCATTATAAAGCTGGGAAGAGTCTGGACTTTATTAAATATAACTCTGATTTTATTCCTCTGAAAGAAAAATGCCATATACTCCTAGGATGACTTGAGGGTGAGTAAATCATGGGCTCATTTTCATTTTTGGGTGAACTAACACTTTAAGATGCATTTTGCAGGGCTCCAGACTGCGACCAAATGCAGTCTGCATCCTGTCTGTGCGAGTAAATTTTGCCCAACTGATGAGAGCTGCCATTTCGGCAGAGCTGACCATAATAAACAGAACAACTGTAGCGTGAGCTCAGAAAAGGTTTCTCGTGCTGATCTCGATCACGCGACACCGTTACTACACAACGCTGGGAGATCCGGTGAGAAAGCGTTTGAATTCGCAGCTTTCAATTTTAGGCTTTAATTATCATCCAATTTTAATGTTCGTTTTTTAATGTGGTTGTTTGTAAAACTAAAAGTTAAAAGATGTAGGAAAACTAACGCTTTGTGGCAAACAAACTTTTATTTAAAAAGACATGAAATTATATTTATATTTATAATTAACTATAACCAGTAGTTGGCGGCAGAGGAGCACTTATCGGCTTATTAGCCACTTCTACTCTAATATATGGAAAAGTTATAAAGTCTCATGAAAAACAAAAACTTTTTTTTGAATTGTGACTGAATTACACGGAGTAGATAAAGAGCCTTTTTATAATCACTGAAGCTGGTCAGTTCAGTATGATACTATAGAAGAACAATGGTACATTTAACAAAAGTAGAATATTCACATGTGCTTGACTTCTGTAGAAATTAGTGGCACCAGTGCTACTGCTCTCAAATGTTAGCCTGGAGCCCTGGTTTTGGTCGACCGGATCACAAGTTGATGAGGGAGACACATTCTCAATTACACCTGGTGTTTTAATCTGTCTTTTTTGTCCACTTTTGACCCCTTCTGTTCTGATTTCTTCGAGGGGAGGGTCTATGGGTGGGTAAATGTTTTCAGATCTAATGTACAAAATAAGCTTGTGCAACTTACATATGAATGCAAAATGAGACGCTGGGAAAAACATATGGAGAGAATTTCTGCTCTGACAGCCGCAAGCCCACGGCGAACACTGAGTGAGTGTTAGAAATCAGGGATGGTGAGAGAACATTGTGCTTGGTACGTTTTTCGTCTTCAAACCAAACTTGGGTCTCCAGTCGACAAAGTTTAAATCCCGTCTGGCTAGCGCTCTTCTCAAAGTTTACGCATTAGGTCAGTAGGCGGAGAGTTGGCAGTCTTTTGTGGCTGTTCAAACACATTCAACCACATGAGTGTCTATTGTGAAAGCAATCCGGTCAAATGCCTTTTCCACTACCTCTGGAAGTGGTCGAAAGTGGACAAGCTCAAGACGTGTTAGACACTGTTCACACCTTTATTTAGCGTCGTCCACTTGTGATCCGATCGACCAAAATGCATCTTATTACCAGGTGTAAACAAGGCCTTAGATCCCTTAGTTACTAACCATTGTGCCTGGCAAGACATTAAAGGGATAGTTCACCCAAAAATGACACACCCTCATGTCGTTTCAAACCTGTAAGACTTCCTTTCATCTTCTGAACAATAATGAAGATCTGTTTAATGAAATCTGAGAGCTTTCACTCCCTCCATTGACAGCTACACAACTACCACTTTTCAAGCCCCAGAAAGGGAGTAAAGACGTAAAGCGACGCGGGTGTTTAGTTTGCACAAAAAAAATCAATTTACCAACCTATTTACAAAATATTAATCTCCGACAATGCATGCGTGTGGTTATGAATGTGGTTAAATATGTTTTTCAAAGCACCCACGTCGCTTTATAAAATTGAGGTTAAACTACTGGAGTCACATGGATTACTTTCATCATGTCTTTACTACCTATAACATCGTAGTCAAATAGAATCAAATAGTACCATTCTTAAATTTTTATTGCCTTAAATCAGGGTTTCCCAAACTTGAATTGAAGAAAATCAATCATTAATTCAATCATCAAATATCAAAATTAAATCATTTTAAAATTAAAATAAAATTTATAACAGATTTAAAATGAATAAATGTATTTTTTCTAAGATTAAATATTTCATTTACCAGCATGTCATATGACCATTAACCAACATGCACGTGTTGTTTGAATATTTTTTCACCTGACAAAAAAGAAAGTTAAGTCCTCTGCAAATGTGTTTTTGTGTTGACAATGTTGTGTGTGACTTTTATAGCCGTTAACCGTGGACTTGCATTACTACTACATACTGGAGCTGTCCTTCTATCTGTCGCTGCTCTTCTCGCAGTTCACAGACATCAGAAGAAAGGTACGTGACTTTACACTCTGGTGGTATCAGTTTACTGTACATCTGAACTTGAAAGATAGCTTTGTGAAAAGTAATGAGCGGTTGTTGGCTTGGTTAGAAGTGTCTGCTTCAGTGGTTTGAGTTTCTCGTGAGAAGGCTCGCGCTGGGTTTATTAGCAGTGACGTGCGGGTCTTGTTTCCTCTGCTGTGCATGGGCTAAACTTCCTTTACAACATGTAAAAGCATGACCACTAATAACTGCTGCCGCTTCATTTCTGCTTAAGCTTGTTTAGTATTCATTCTGTATTCTGATATTCATGTAAGGGCTTAAATATGAAAAAATACATATTTTTGCTCAGTGTGCATGATATTTGCAAGTTTCTTTTTGAATGTTTTGTTACATGCTCAAATTGACGTTTTTCACTTGAATACTGTAAGTCTGTGGGCGCCTGACAAATGACCTGATCCAGTTGCAGTTCTGCTTCAAATATGTTTTGCAATCATACGGTTATATTTATTTTTAGCTTTGGCATTTTGCAAATTTTTTGAATATTGCTACATATACTATATAGAATATTGAACATATTAAGATATGAGAACTTATTTCTCGGGCACTCTAAATAAATTAATACACCACCATTCAAAAGTTTGAATGGTCAATTTTTTTAAATACTTTTATTTAGCAAAGGCGCATTAAATTGCTCAAAAGTGTCAGTAATGACATTTATATTATTAAAAAGATTTGTTTTTCAAACTACTCAAATACATTTTTTATTCATCAAAAAATCCTGGAAAAGAATTGGATTCCACAAAATAATTAAAGAGCACAACTGTAATATTAATACATTATTATCTTGAGCAGCTAATTATCATATTATAATGATTTCTGAAGGATGTGAAACTGAAGGAATAAATTACATTTTAAAATTGTTATTTGAAATGGAATAATATTTCACAATATTACTGTTTACTGTATTTCTGATCAAATAAATGCATCCTCGGTGAGCAAAAGAGACTTCTTTCAAAAACATAAAAATACCTTTTTAACGGAAAATAATATATAATTAATGAATTAATGAATTATAGCCAAGAACCTAAAGTCAAGAACCTTTTTTCTGCACATGGACCTTTTATAAATTGCTCATAGAAACATTCTGGGAAATTTGTTGTTCATTTGCATGTAGGATGATTTTATGATAAAACGACAAACAGTAAGAGCTTTCATGTAAGCAGCTTCGATGAAACATTCTATCGTTTGCATGGTCTTTGTTTCTTGAAGCCACACTGAGTTGCCCGGCGCCCACCTAGAAATCATTGGTCCAAAATCCTGCCTCACAAAATTCTATAAAAACATATTTATTAGTGCTGTCAATCAATTAAAAATAAAAACTGGATTAAAAAAAAAATAAAAATAAAAATAAAAATTCTGTGATTAACCGCGATTAAAAACACTTTTATAATTTTTTTATGTATTTTATAAATGTAATAATTTCACAGTTAATCTCCAAATTAATGTAGAAACAACATAAAGACAGAATATTTTAAATACTTGTTTAATGGCATCTTTTTATGAATAAAGGCCAGTATCACTGATACTAATACTGCTACTGATGTCTAGATGAAACATTCATTATAGCCATTCAACATTACAGTGGAATTAAAAGCTATCAGTTTTTTTTACATTTATTAGGCTTCAAAAATATAATTTTTAATTTCAGTGAACTTAAAACAATCCTCACATAAACCCATTATAATAAATGTCATATTTACCTGTGGCCTTCCTACCTGTCTAACAGGAAATATACAGAAATGTAATAACGCTATCAAACAGTCTGCACTGCATAGATTATAAATGAAATATAGATTAATCCCTATTAAAGCTACAAAAGTTTTTTAGTCAATAGCAGTGAGTAATTTTCTCTGTGACCTTTGTTCTTTGATTAACATTAAAGGGTACATAATACACACTTTTTTTTTCTGCCAATCTCATGTTAATCTTGAGTACCTATAAAGTAGTATTGCATCATTCATATCTCTGAAGAGTCTTTAGTTTGATCAGATTTATAAAAGACAAGATACGCTGTACCGATTTTCCCCCGAAAACAGCAGAGCTCGTGGAGGCGTGCAGTGGGCGGTGCTAAAGAGTCATGGGCATACACACACAATATATCATGGCATTATCCCTGGATAACTTTCGATTCACTATACTTTCGTGTTGTTTGCATTATATGCACTTGCGCACCGATTTCCAACAAAACACAGACATTTGATGCAGTTTCACTCACCGCCTGCGGTTTCCACTCATGACCGGGATCTTTTTATCAATGGGAACGCTCCATCTTTCAGTTTCAAACGATCTGCAAATCCAGCGTCAAACTGGGCTTTGTTTATCAAACATTTGTCACCGAAATGCCGGGAACAAACAAACAGACTTGCACAACAATCCGGAAAAACAAACTGCATCCACTGTTCCCTTCACGCTGATTCTTTGGGAAGCTGAACAATAAAATGTTTCCCTCGGAATCTTTCCCTCGAAACCAAAAACACACTTCTTTAGTGACATTGTTGATTTTGTGGTCTAAAAACTAAATGACAGCGCTGCCGACGGCTCCTGTAACCCAAACAAAGCTTGTTGATGGCCGTGCTCTTGCTCTCGCTCTGGATGATGTGTGTGCCCTCATCCGGGAGAAGTGCCCATACAAGGAATCCCGCCCTTTATGAAGTCATATTGGGCCATACTAAAAAAAACGTTACGAAACGTATCCAAATCCTGAAGGAGTGTATTTGGCACAGAAATACTACCAACATATGTCCAACTTGTTTTTTTTTTTTACATTTGGCCATATTTAGCATGTGAATCAACTCTTTAACAGTGCAAATAATGCAGAGTTCAGACTGCACGTGTTTCAAACTGGTTTCTCTTTTCACACTGCATGACTATCTGGGCCAGCATTCAGTCGCTGCTGTGTTCACACTGCACGATGGATCGGCGACAGGGGGTTTCACACTCTATGACTGTACAAGAGGAAGAATCGCAGACAACTCTGTCACATCTGCAAACTACGTTTCACAACCAAACACACGCGAGAAGCGACAGTGAAACAACGCAAGATCACGCCTGCGTCAGACCGTCTCGCGCAAGACTGAAAATGTTGTTAAAAATATAGATTGCAGAAAGCTTGCGATCCAAATTGTCTGTGCGCAAAGGAAAAAAAGAAAATAAGATTATGGAGGAGGAAATGGTTAGGGAGACGCGGAGATCAAGGATAGTGTTCTGCAAAGAGAGTTGGAGGTAAATAAATAATTTTGCAATGTGCTACTGTTGCGGCTGGTCAAACAAATGTTTGTGCTTTATTTCTGTTTGATCTTGTTCTCTCGTTGGCTGTTGGTCATCGTCAATGTCATTTTCATTCAGAACACATTTCACACAGCAGGAGTTTGAATGGCCAAATATTTAGCATATCTCACGGGCGTCGACGACTCATTGCCATTGTGAAACAATCATGACGATGACTGTGATCGAAGCTCCTAATCGTTGGTCCTTTGTCATACAGTGAGAAAGGTTCAAAGACGACCGGTGTCACGGTAGATAGGTTAGGATCATTTTCTGACAGTGTCAGAAATTCAGCATGATCATCAGTGTTTGCGTTTACTGACCAGCCAATAAAACTGCGACATGAAATCAACGCAACATAGCGCTAAAGCTTAAAAATGCTTACCTCAAGCCAGTGGCGTAGGTGGAATTTTATTTTTGGTCCGGCCTGGGCAAAAGTGAGCGGGCACTTTCATGCGGGGCTGTTGTCACATAAACCAAAACTGTAGCTACAACCTGTCCACATACAAAACATGAGCAGCGGTTACAACAAACGTTAGACATTTCCACTTTTCAAATATTTTCTTCATTTTTATTGAAAATAAATGCCTTTACGATCTGATATGTGATGAGAAAAGGAAGTACAGCAAGTTCGGCAAAAGCCGGATTCGAACCGAAGGTTGAATTGTGTCAAAACTTAGAGCCACGCACCTTACCCCTACACTATCATGACTGACAGATACTGATGGCGTGTCCTGGCTTTACAGAATTAACCTGCGCTTGAATGGGTTTTTTTAAAAAGTCCTTTTTATATCACACAACTGCAAATTATAGACTAAGTGAATAGGTAAACATACTTCATGAACTCACAGGCGCGAGCCGCGCGACATACATGAGACAGCCTGACACCTAAATGCCTAACACAGCTGTCAATCAAACTCATCAAGCATTATGCAAAAACCATAGACCGTAAAAAACACATTTCATTTATTTCAGTATTTGAGATGTTGTAATTAGTTTTGTAAATACGTTCAAATAATTTAAACAACTGTTATTTAACAAATAATATTATATTTTTATGATAAACTGGGGGGCCTAGTCATCATATCGGGCGGGCCTGTGCCCGTCTGGCTACGCCCCTGCCTCAAGCTCTTTTCCGCATCCTCTTTTATTCAGCACACATAAAAACTACTACTACAACCAAAGTGTGATTCATCATGGTCTTTTTGTTTACCACTAGCGTATGCTGATGACGTTTTATTCTTCTATAGAAACGTGCATCGTGGCCTACGAGTCATCATCGTACAGTCTACATGCATGTCGTACCCAAGTTTAATAGATCCATGTTGCACAGTGTGATTTGTAATGATCTTATAGGATTGCTAAAAGCGTGCAGTGTATCCCTGGCTTAAGACTGCTCTTATGAGGATACTCAAAACAACGGACATTTTGGCATAATGCTGTGTGTTATTGTTCATTCAAGCGCGAAAGATGAAAAGAAACGGATGCTGCGTTAATTGCTTTGACAGCACTAATATTTATATAAACATCTTATGTTTGGCTGTTATTGCGCCATCACTGCCACACATCATTTGGTGCTTTCATTGTGGACAGGCAAATTACTTGACGCTGCAAACTCAAGCGGCGCCTGGTTGGGACACAATGTCAGTCTTAAACAAATGTCATGCAAATGAATGCAAATGTGAACAACTAAAATCCAGACTGCCCTCAGCTGTCTCAGAGCTTCATTCAGATCCACAGGCTCTATATTGTCCCGTGTTGATTACGGCAGGGTCCTCTCAATGTAAAAGTGATCTCCCGCAGCTGCCATATTGGTTTTGTGGTGTAACGCACAAGTGTGTTTGAACAGGTGGACGGTTTTTCTCAAAGACTCCTTGAAATCGCAGTTAGCACCTGCGGTCTGTGCTTTATAGATGTTCTTTCTCTTGTTTCCTTTACAACCCCTCAGTGTCAAACTCATGCACTCACTCGCTCTCATTTCTCTGTTTTTACAGTGTTTGCAAGGTAGCACATAATGCTTAGGGTTTGGTGGAAACAGCTAACCTTTCGTATTGTATTAATGCAATTAATTTAGTTTGGACTGCTTCACTCACAGACACGCACACATACAGTTGAAGTGCAAAATCACAAACTTAAAACTTAATCTATATAGTCATTAAAAAACTAATAAAAATGGCAATAACAACGGAATTAATAAACATTTAATACAAATGAATATATTAAAAGGAATTCTAAATATGAAATATAGCTGTGAGCAGCAATTATCATGGTACAAGCGCTTTAAGACCTTTAAGCACATGCTTAAAAAGACATTATGTTTCCTTTAGCCTGTAACCAACCTAGATCATAGATGGAAAAGACCATTTACAGCCAATTTACTAAGGAAATATATGGTTTAAAGCTTTTTAACAGTTATAGCGCCACCTATGGTCAGCCCTCCATAAAAGTTTACATGCTCATGTCGCATGTGCTCACCTGATATTTAAGTTTTGAGTTTTTGTTTAGGATTTATGGGCTTGTGTGTATTTTTGGCCATGCCCCTTTTCTAAATGACCCTGTTATAGGTTTGGGCTTGTGCGAATAATTGTGTGTTATACAATCCTTTACACACCTAAAAAAAATTTGAAGGCACCACCCAGTGGCCGATTTCTTTTGATATTCTCACAGGTCTCTAGGGCCGTGAGTCCAACAGGCCCAGCGAGTTTCGTTCCGATCGGCCTCCGTTAACCCTGTCTGATAGCTGCTCAAATTTCATTGGTGAAAATATGGGTTATAGCCATTTTAGTAAAAGTGGCTCCTCCCACTTTGAACGTTCGAACGGCCCTTAGAGAGCGTGAATCGAAATTTCAACATTTTTTTTTTATAATTATTGACAATCGGACTCCAAAGAATCTTGCTGCACTGGTTTGGTTCCGATCTGGCCATAAACCTAGGACTAGTTCACAAAAGTAGGTTTTTCAAAAACAAAACAAAAATACCCCAAAAATTCACCAGAGCCATATTGAGCCAAGGATTCCAACAATATAAGACACTTGAGCCTATGCCTAATGGTTAATGCTGCGTTCACATCAAATGCAAATAGAGCATCAAAATCCCGTCTACCGCGTCTAGTTGGACGCTTGAACATTTTGAATCCATTTGCGCGTCCACAGCGAATTGGACGCTGCGTATAAAATTGAGCGTTTCAAGCGAAATAGACGGACGTTCAAGGCGCTCCAGGAGAAATATGTCATAAAACACCACTCTGCCTCTTTTCATTTTCATTAAAAATATATATTAAGCATTAATAGCCACACATATGTGGTCCAGGCAACTCCTACATTATCTTCACTGCATGTATATTTAAATATCCTTAAAAATTAAGTTATGAACCTTCTCTTTGCCCTCAGTCAAAACGATTTGGCAGATGACAAATGATAGATTCATGACACCAAAAATCCCCTGTTAGATCCACACAAGACGAACCAATAGAGAGACATCAGAGCCAGCGGCAAACGTCAGAAGGACTGGTGGAGGAAAGTCTGCTCTCGCCGGGGTTAATGAGCGCTGAGCGCCCGGTGATCGCCTGGATCTCACAACTCCACAAACACAAGATCATTTTTTAAATAGCCGCTCTCTTTATAAATAAACCACAGATTTGAGCTTTAAACAACTACATTCCCACCTGAAAAAGTCTTAAAACTACATATTGTGACACAATAGTAGTATTTTTAAACTCTGCAGGGTTTCCCATCACGTCACTTTACCACGTGACAGCAAGCGGGCTCCTGATTGGTTAATGCGGCGCGAATTAACGGCAAAATTCGAACTGGACTCGCGAATGAGGTGGAATTGCGTCCTATCGCCATTGACTTAACATGGAAATCACTCGCGCCAGACGCTCTATTCTCCTTTTGGTGTGAACGCAGCATAAGGAGTTATGAGCAATTTCGTACTTTTGATCGCTGTAGCGCCCCCATCGGGCCGTTGGTGACGTTGTAAATACTGAAAAGCCTCTATTAAGCCCTCTCTGCGATTTACGGTTTGGTCTGCCCGATCACTTTTAGGGGAGAATGCAGCTCCTTGAGAATTCGAACTAATAGGGTTTTAGCGCTACCTACAGGTTTCCAGCTACCAATAGGGTTTCACCTAAAACCTATGTACAACCTAAAACTCAAACCCGGCCTTTTGCTGCCTTGCATGCCCTGCTGTTTCCTTCTGGAAATGCAAATCTTGTTTTTGCTCTCTCCTTTCAGTTTTTTCCATGCCCAAATTTCCGCCCACATTGAGGACGTCCTCTGCCCCATTCCCGCCTGCACCAGTGTGCTCCTTCTCTTCGTTTGCCATGCTTCCATTCTGTTTTTCGCCCCACTGCACTTCCTCCTCATCTCCATCTTCATCATCATCAACCTGCTCGTCAGTGCAATCCCATGATGCCGCAGGGGAGCATGCAACACCTGGTCTCTTAACAGCTTTCTTTATGATGAAAATGTACTGCATATTAGGAATGACCCTGTGTATTCCTTGTAGGTTTACAGTGCATAAACATTTACTTGTTCCGTGTGACTTCCTGCAGGACTTTCTACTGATGTTCCTGCATCATGTGACCACCATCTCTCTGATCACCTTCTCATATGTGAATAACATGGCACGGGTGGGAACGCTGGTCATGTGCCTGCACGATGCTGCGGACGTTCTGCTGGAGGTGATTTCCTATTACATACATTAAAACCACAGACAAAAAGACACACAACTCTATGCTCATTATTAGATGTATCTATGGCATCACATACAGCAACAGGAATTCCTTGGTAAATTAAGTTAAAATTTTGAAGTTACAGTCAGATTCAAATGTTAAAGGTTCACCCAAAAATGAAAGTTCATGTCGTTCCAAACCCGTCAGACTTTCCATTTTTGGAACACAAATTAAGATCTTTCTGATGAAATCTGAGAGCTTTCTGTCCCTCCATTGACATCTACGACACTTTAACGGTTCAAAAAGTTCATGAGGAGATCATAAACTAATCCATATGAATTGAGCCGTTTAGTCCAACTTTTCTGAAGAGACTCGATCTCTTTATATGATGAACAGATTGAATTTAGGCATTTATTCACATATAAACATTGATCAACTCACACATCAGTTGTGGTAAACGTAAGCATGTTCGCGTGTAAGAACCAATGAGGTTAATTCTCATGTACGTAACCAATACCTAACTTTACACAAACATCTTAATTTAGGTTCTGAAAATGAACAAAAGTCTTACGGCTTTGGAACGACATATGGGTGAGAAAATGATGACAGAACTTATTTTTGGGTGAACTATTCCGTTAATGTTGGAAAGTTAGTTGACAGGTCTATATATATATATATATTTATCACTGTTTACACCCTCATGTTGTTCCAAACTTGCATGACATTCTTTCTTCTGGGAAAATCACAGCTTTACAAATAAATACCATAAAGTACTATAAATGTAGTCAGTATGAGTCATGTGCTATTTTCCAAGTGTTTTTATGAGAAACAGAATACAATTCTAAGGGATATAGTTCACCCTAAAATGAAAATGAAGTCATCATTTACTCACCCTGCTGTTGTTCCAATCTTTTTTTGGAGCACAAAAGGAGAATTTATTTATTTAATTTTACGTCCCGCTTGTGCTCATCAATATGACAGCAGTGAATAATGACCAGAATAAAGCTAAAAAAAAAACATGCAAAAGTATCACAGAATGGTCCGATGCGACACATCTCATATATTCTAAGTGTTCTGGGGGTTTAGGAATAGGTTTTGGTGAAAAACAAACTGAAATTTAATGTATTTAATGAAAATCCTGAGCTTGGGAGTTGGTCTTCTGTGCACATCTGCACAATTCATAGTTTTCAGTCATGTGCCTGTCTCGGAGCAAAACGGCAATAGAACTGCAGCACAAGCCTGTCAATTTTTTCAAACTATGTGAACAAGATGCAAGTTTTGGGCACTTGTGATCCAAATACAGCACCTGCTGCAGTATTTCAGTATTTCAATCACTAAAAACAGTGGGACGTTTTTAAAACACTTATAGGGTGGGTTGCACCAATTAGGATTCAATTAAGCAAAGTTTAAAGCTAATCAAGGATTTGTTGATCTGTGTTTTATTTTAAATTGAGTTGTGTTGCACCACTTAATTTTAAACACAGATTAACTATGTAGACCGACGCCAGGCTGAACAATCCTTATTAGTGCAACCCCCCCTTAAAGTGCCTTAATGTACTATAATAGTGATATTAAAGGGATAGTTCACCCAAAAACGAAAATTTGATGTTTTTCTGCTTAGCCCCAAGGCATCCAAGATGTAGGTGTCTTCGTTTCTTCAGTAGAACACAAATGAAGATTTTTAACTCCAACCGTTGCTGTGTGTCACTCATATAATGCTTGTCAATGGAGACGAATTCTATTAG
The DNA here is from genome assembly GCF_949357685.1 of Gobio gobio. Classification (NCBI taxonomy): domain Eukaryota; kingdom Metazoa; phylum Chordata; class Actinopteri; order Cypriniformes; family Gobionidae; genus Gobio; species Gobio gobio. Next base: position 50,724,474 of record NC_137103.1, on the reverse strand, counting down.
AGTAAAAAAAAACATGGACAGACAACTTCAAATTAAACCCCGCGGCTCGTGACGACACATTGATGTCTTAAGACACGAAACGATCGGTTTCTGAGAGAAACCCAACGGTATTTATGCAAATATATCACCTCATATCAGACAAACGCTTCAGCACTGCAGACTGCCATCACTTCCCGTGAGTGAGGTCAAAATAGCGGCCGGGTCATAGATATGTATACGTAGATTCCTCATTCGAGCGATCCACACCATGATCCACGCAGGCACTAATGAGGTATCTATGTATATATCTATGACCCGGCCGGAATTTTGACCTCACCAACGGGAAGTGATGGCAGTCTGCAGTGCTGAAGCGTTCGTCTGATATGAGGTGAATTAATTGCATAAATACCGTTGGGTTTCTCTCAGAAACCGATCGTTTCGTGTCTTAAGACATCAATGTGTCGTCACGAGCCGCAGGGTTTAATTTGAAGTTGTCTGTCCATGTTTTTTTTACTCTAATATAATTAGACCCCATTGACAAGCATTATATGAGTGACACACAGCAACGGTTGGAGTTAAAAATCTTCATTTGTGTTGTACTGAAGAAACGAAGACATCTTGGATGCCTTAGGGGTAAGCAGAAAAACATAAAATGTTCGTTTTTGGGTGAACTATCCCTTAAAAATTGATACACCTTTTTGATGATGTATACTATATACAGGCGAGTAGATGGCGAGTAGATGAGCCAAGAATATGAACGCAACATGTTTTTTTCGATGGGAAAAACACAAGAAACCTTGTGTTGCATTAATATTCTGTGTTCATTTGCTTGCCTGTACAAAGTATTCATCATCAATAAGGTGTATATTGAATTTGGGATTTTTTAATATCACTGTCTTACTACATTAAAACTTACTACAAACCTGGTAAAATGACTGGCGGGCAATGGAGGAAAGCCTTGTTTTGCCCGCCTGGTAGGCTTTCCTATAATGGTGTGACGTCACATTAAAATGATGAATTATGAGACTCTGTTAGCACCGCAGTTCACTTCGACTCTCCCTGAAGATGCACACAAGTTGTGAGAAATTAAGGTTAATATATGCAGCATGAACTGCGTGTAGCTGTGCAGAGAAGACCAACGGCCAAGATCAGGATTTTTGTTAAATAATACATTCAATTTCGATTCGTTTTTCCCAAACACTTGAAATATATGACGCGTGTCGCATCTGACCACTTATTGTACATTCAGGATTCAAGATTGGTGATGCAAGATGTGCTAGTTACATGCATTAGATGTCTGTCATGTTGATATAAGTTTGTGTTCGCAGGCTGCTAAAATGGCCAACTACTCCAAGTGTCAGAGATTCTGCAACGTCCTGTTCGTCATGTTTGCCCTGGTGTTCATCAGTTCCAGACTGGGAGTGTATCCTGTTTGGTAAGACACTCCTGTCAGTAACATGATGATGTGTCAGAACCTCTTGTTCTCATCAGTATATCTAAAATGTTCTATTTTATCATCTTTTCCAGTGTTTTCATTTCAGGTTTGACACCTTCAGTTAGTGTTGTTGCCAAGTAATAGTTACTATGGCTACAGCAGTAGTGTAGAGATGTGGACGAGTTCAGAACGAGAGAAAACAGATGGATCTTAGTTTTTTACACCTATAATAGGCATTTCATCACTGAAGGAAATAGCATTGTGCTTTAATCAAATTAAACATGATTTTATTAGACAGCTGAACAGGTTATGCGTTTGTGGCAGTGTTGATTTAATAAATAAGAAATTATCTGCGAGAAATCATTTTAACCAGTGTCGTTATTGTTAACCAACTAAATATATATATATATATATATATATATATATATATATATATATATATATATATATATATATATATATATATATATATTATATATATATATTATATATATATATATATATAGATGAACAAAAACGTAAAATTTGTTTGAAATTACTGAAATTAAATAAATTGAAGTACTTAAATGACCAAAACTGAAATAAAAATAATTTAAAGTAAATAAAATGGAAAAAGCACAACAAATTTACTAAAACTTAAATGAAAACTGAAAATATAAAAAATAAAAGTCTATTCAAAATATTAATAAAAACCAAAATAGTACATAATAATAACATTGAAAAATTTATTTAAATCATAAAAAATATTAGTGCTGTGAATCGATTTAAAAAAAAATTAACGAATTAATCAAATTTTTTCTGTAATTAATCGCAATTAAAAAACATTGGCGTTAATATTTTTAATATTTTGATATTGTAATAATTTCAGTAACTCTCCAAATTAATGAAGAAACAATTTAAAGACAGCTTTTTTTAAATATTTGTTGTAATGGCATCTTTTTATGAATGAAGGCCAGTATCACTGATGCTAATGTCTCTATGAAACATTAATGACGTTACATTACAGTATCACTGAAGGCTACCAATTCCAACATTTATTAGGCTTTAAAAAAATAACTTTTCATTTAATTGAACTTAAAACAATCTTTACATAAACCCATTATAATACATGTTATATTTACCCATGGCCTTCCCTGTTAGACATAGTCATAAGTTATTAACACCTTTCTTAACTGCATAAATAATAAATTAAATATAAATTAATCATTATTAAAGCAACTATTTTTTCAGTTCCCTTTGTTCTTTGATGAACATCAAATGGCAGACATCATCAGTAGGGGTGGGAATCTTAAGGCACTTAACGATTCGATCCGTTTCCGATTCTGGGAGTAACGATCCGATTCCCAAAACGATTCTTAACATACATTTTTGGTAATTATCCTGCTGTTCAAATACATGAACTTTACATTTTGACCAAAATTGGAGCTAATATGTGTTTTGTTTATAGTTAGAATATCTGTTTGACAGCATTGCCATATTAAAAATGATTATGAAGATTTCTTTCAATACTTTTATTTTATTAACAAAGTTATATTCAAGATTAACGAGCTCTAATGAAACATGGTAGCCTAAGCCATATATACAATTGCAAAGAACAATCATTAAGAATGAAAAATTGTCACACTTAGTTGTAAATTAAGAACTGTTTAACTGTTTTGAGAACTGTTTAACTGTCTAAACTGTTTCTTTAGAACATTTTAACAAAAAAAAAGTTTACTTTGGTTAGAGCCACAAAAAAATCTTTCAAACATAGGCTAATGCAGAAGAAAAACAACTTTAGTGAAAAAAGTTGTGAAAAGTTTTAGTGAAAACCAAATTCAGTGTGTGTGCATAACATCTCATGAGAAAACTTGCCGAGCTGCAACAGTCATGTTAGAGACATTTAACGAATCACTCACCAAAACGAAGTCTTTGTTCAGAGTTTTCCATTTGTTTGAAACATTGTGCAGTAGTTCAGCAATATTCGATAAGTCATTCCAAAAATTATGCCACGGATGTTGGTCGGTTTATATCCCGGGCACCGCACCGGAGACATAGGAGTGTTATTAATCATTAATGGCAAGGAAAGCGCCGTACAGCCGACTTGAGCACCACTTCGTTATTTTGGCTCAGAATTTTGTTTGTTGGAAATATGAACTTAATTTAGAAATGCTTTTGAAATTAAAAACTTAGCATTTAATAGGCAAAATACATTTTTGAAATAGGGAGGCAGCCGCAGCGAGCGCAGACACAGACCGGAGAGATTGAGAGGCGTTTGAGCAAAACTGCGGAAAAACTGCATAAAACGTGCGGGTGTTGAACCCTCTCACCGGGAAAAGTGTCCCCACGGGTGCGACGCCCCTGAGCAGGTCGTAGTTTGTCCATTTTATCTTAAACGAAGCCAATTCACCAGCATACGAACGTTCGCCTATCAACAGGTTTTTCTGTTTGGCCGGTGACCGCGCACACACATTGGTGAAGAGGCCGTTTGAATTGAACACAGAATCGATTCTGAATTTTTGATAATCGATTCTGAATCGTTGGATAACGAATCGCGATGGTATCGATGCATCAACCTTTTCTCCCACCACTAATCATCAGTGCTGCTATCACTTTAAGATCGGCCGCTGCCGAACATGATGCGGATCTGACACGCTGTCCCGCGCATCTCATTTTCTCACACGTTCATTTAAGACGTTATCACTCGACAAAACTGGCATTTTGTCAAAAATCTCGGTGTTGTTTGTTTTTTTTGTTCAAGAGTGTTCTGCCCTCACTGTTAAACTCAGACACAGCTATGCAGATAGATAAACTCCTCAACAATTGACAGGTGTGATGTCCTTTTATTGATGTATCCTTCAATTATCGACAGAGTGAAACTACAAAAAGAAACAAATAAACAGCATGTAGACTGTATTCTAATGTAAGTTCACATGTATTATGCAAAGTCTGGCTAACATTCATCAAAACTAAAAACTATTAAATATAATCTTGTTTAACATAAATGTTCACAAATATTGTCTTTAAGCCTCATATTAAACATAAAATACTCACAAGCAATGCTTTCTGTAAGACAACAAAGAAGGATGAATGTAGATCACGTCAGAAGTGGATTCTGCTGTCAGCCATATATTCACATGTGCTGTTTTTCTAACTCTTCTTCTAGTAAAGGTTAAACATAACACTCGTAACAACTACAACGCCTCCTGCTGGATGGAGAGAAAACTACTCCAACACACTCCCCACCTGACGTCCATAGGATGTCACCCTTAATTCTTAGGATCGTTGGCTACATTCATTGGAATTGCGCAGCAGAAGTACAGTCTCTGTAACTGGTCTCAAGAAAGTTTTGCACGTACCCCCAAAGGCAACTTTTATCTCTACTTTCCTGACTTTTCCATCTCGACTGGGGAAGGTATTGATCACGACTCCCATGGGCCATTGGCATCTTTTGGCTTGGTTGTCTTTTAGAAGTACAAGATCTCCTACTTGTAGATTTGGCCTGTTCGTCTGCCATTTTCTTCGATCTTGCAATGTTGGCAAATATTGAGTTCTCCAGCGGTGCCAAAAGACATTAGAAAGATGCTGCACCTGTCTCCACTGGCGTCCATACAAGTCTGACTTGCCAAAGCTTCCAGGAGGGATAGGTGGAGATCCAGTCTTCTGGGTGAGGAGTGTAGCAGGTGTAAGAATGAAGGGACAGTCGGGATCAGATGAGACCGGAATGAGAGGTCGAGAGTTCACGATGGCGGTTACTTCTGCAAGAAGGGTAACGAGAACTTCATGGGTCAGCGGCTGAACGGAGTTGGTAGTTAACATTGAGTCAAGAATACGCTTCACAATCCCAATCATGCGCTCCCAACTTCCTCCCATGTAAGGGGCATGAGGTGGGTTAAAGACCCATGTGCATTCATTCTTGTCCAAGAAATCTCGTATTTCCGGGTTATCACACTGGTTTGAGGTTATACCAAGCTCCTTGCATGCACCTAGGAAGTTGGTTCCGCAATCAGACCGGTGATGCTTTACTGGTCCACGAATGGAGATGAACCGTCGTAAGGCGTTGATGAAACTGGATGACTCCATTGACTCGATTACCTCGATATGGATGGCCCTGGTACCCAAGCAGGTAAAAATGACGGCCCAGCGCTTACTATTGGCAAGACCTCCACGAGTTAGACGAGAACTGATAGTCCAGGGTCCGAAGACATCGACACCAACGTAAGTAAATGGTGGGCAAACAGTTACACGATCGGTTGGTAGGTCGGACATCTTTTGGGTTTCTGTTTTCCATCTCAGTTTGCGACATTTGACACAGTGGTGAATGATGGAGCTGATGCAATGTTTTCCGCCAACAATCCATAATCCGGCTGTTCTCACAGCGCCCTCTGTGAAATGGCGTCCCTGATGCTGTACTTGTTGGTGGTAATGACGTACCAATAGTGTACTCACATGGTGCTTTCCTGGGATGATGAAAGGATGTGCTTCATCATTTTGCATGTCGGCTTGTGAAAGACGACCTCCAACTCTAAGGCAGTCAGCATCATCTTTGAAGGGCGACAGGTTTCTGAGTGGATTTTGCTTTGGTATCTCTTTCTGGGCTTCGATGCATGCAAAGACTTCGGGATAAGTCTTGTGTTGAAGACAGCTCAGAATAACGCCTTTTGCTTTCCCAAAGTCCTCTGGGGTGATATTTTTGCAAATGTGCCAACCTTGACACTTGCTTCCATAAGCATTTCCCTTGTAGCATCTGGTGATATGAATGAGTCTTGCCATTGCTCTAAGCAGTGATGTCCAGGTTGAGAAGGACTCAAAACGACTTGGATCTAGGAAAGAGTCTATGAGACCAGTTGCAAAGGCTGTCACCGTAGGGCGAACCTCAGGGTCAGAGTCTGGACCGAGTAACTCAAAACAGCACTTGGTCTCTTTTGCGTGCGCTCGTAGCAGGAAATCTGGTCCTTTGAGCCACATGCTGGACATTAGAGTGTTTGCTGGAATGGACCTGGAAGCTACATCGGCTGGTTTAAATCTGTCGGCACGTAGTTCCATTGTTCTGGGCTGGATGATTTTCTAATCCTTTAAACTCGGTTACACACAGACATAGAATCTTCTGGATTCATTTTGTATGTATCCAAGTACTACTTTGCTGTCTGTGAAGAACCTTGTACAATGGAATGGAACATCGATCTCCTCTGAAATCAAGTCTGCAATCTCGATGGCAAGAACAGCTGCACATAGTTCCAGCCTCGGGATAGTTATCTCTTGTTGTGGGGCAAGTTTAGCTTTGCCAAACACAAATCCAAGTTCGCTCTTGCCTTCTGTATCTGTGAACTTTGCATAAGCTACGGCAGCAATAGCTTTGGTGGACGCATCACAGAATATACAAAGCTCCCTTTTGGCTGCACCACAGAAGGATATAGATGTATACATTCTTGGTATTCGCACTTGTTCAAGATGCTTCAGGGATTCCTTCCATGTACTCCATTCTTCTCGCATTCGTTCTGAAAGTGGGTCGTCCCATTCGCCTGCATCTGTTGAAAGCTCTCTCAAAAGGGCCCTGCCTTTGATGCTGACCGGAGCTGCGAAACCTAGAGGGTCATACAAACTGTTAATGATGGAAAGTACCCCTCTGCGAGTATAGGGCTTCTCAGCGGTAGACACTTGAAAGGTGAACTCATCTGTTGCAATGTCCCAGCTTATTCCAAGACTCCTTTGCATTGGTGGACTGTCTGCTCCTAAGTCGAGATCTTTCAGACCCTTTGCAAGATCCTCCTTGGAGAATGCTTTCATTACTGTGATGTCATTAGAGGCGATCTTATGCAGCCTCAAGTTAGATGAGGCCAAGGTTTTTTGAGCCTTTTGAATGACAGAGATGGCCTCGGTACTTGATGGCAGGGAGACAAGCCCGTCATCGACATAAAAATGACGTTCCACAAGATGTTTTGTTGTATCGTCTCTTTTCTCTTGATCTTCTGATGCCCTCCGGAGTCCATAGGTTGCCACTGCAGGCGATGGGCTGTTGCCGAAGACGTGTACCGTCATTCGGTACTCCACGATTGGTTGTTCCATGTCGTTATTCTGGTGCCAGAGAAAACGCAAAAAATTCCGATGGTCCTCCCTGACCTCAAAGCAATGGAACATTTGCTTAATATCGGCTGTTACAGCTACCTTCTCTTCACGGAGCCGCATGAGCACTCCCAGCAGGCTGTTGTTGAGATTCAGACCGGTAAGAAGGACGTCATTGAGGGACACTCCTTCATGTCGCGCGCTAGAGTCGAAGACAACCCTTATTTGGTCCAGCTTGCGGGGGTGATACACTCCGAAGAAGGGAAGGTACCAGCACTCTTCTTGTCCAGTAAGGGGTGGCGCTATTTCCGCATGGCCATTGTCAAAGAGGGTTTACATAAATTCCTGGAAGTGACTTTTCATGTGAGGACGTTTGTTCAGCATACGACAAACTGAAGCTAGGCGCTGGACGGCTTGCTGCTTGTTGTTGGAAAGGCGTGGCCTAGGTGAACGAAAAGGCAGCGGAGCAACCCAACTATTTGTATTATCCTGATAGACTTCCTTATTCATTATCTGCAGGAAGGCCGTTTCTTCTTGAGAGTAACCAGGTCTCTCATCCAAACTTGTTTGTTGGAACACGGTTTCTCCGATGGACCTGTTCTTAGTATGGTTAGGGAGACTGACCTTGTTGTGGCTTTGTGGGATGATGCGTTCCTTTACTTGAATGAAGTTCTTGCATGGAAGGAAGTGACTTGGGCGACCATTGTCCAAAATATTCGTCTTGAAAACGCTTGCCTGCACGGGTGTGTGAGCTCCACCCAAGCAAATGTTCCCAATAATCACCCATCCTAGAGCTAGCTTCTGAGCAAAGGGTGCATTTGGAGGTCCATTTCGTTGGTCAAGAACTTTGTGTGCTTGAATAACATCCCTACCAATGAGAAGCAGAATCTTAGCGTCAGGATCAACATCTGGAATGTCGGATGCAATGTCTTGAAGGTGGGAATGGTTACGAGCAGCTTCAGGTCTAGGAATCTCATTGCGATTGTCCGGCAGCATGTCACATTCGATAAGTGTTTGGAGCTTTAAGCGCGACTTGCTATCAACAGATTCGATGATGAAGTTGTATGCTCTCCTCCCCGTAGCTTCCTCAAGGCCTGCACAGGTTCTCAGCTTGTACGGGAAGCAGCCTTTGGTGATGCCAAACGTATCGAAGATTGAAGATCTGGCAAGTGACCTGTTGCTTTGGTCGTCCAAAATAGCGTAGGTTTTGAGTTTCTTCTCAGGGGAGCCCAGTGGATAAATTAATACAGGACTGATCTTGCCACATGGGTGACTTTCAATTTCACTTCCACAGACTTGCTTCTCTCTTACTCTGCTTGTCCTGAAACCTCATCTTAGTGGGTACAAGGCCGGGTTGCATTGAATGCTTAAAGCTTGGGTCGTTGCGCATTTTTGATTCCCTGCTAATGAAGCCGACAAATGCTGAGAATGGTGGAAACGATACAGAATGCTCCTCCTTGTATTTAGACCCATACGTCATCCACTTTTCTTGCAGACCGAAGGGTAACTTCTCCACAATAGGATGAATGCCCCTTGCAGTGTTGAGGTACAGTAGGCCTGGGATATAGCCTTCGTCCTTTGCAGCCTCTATCTCTAGGAGAAGATCCTGAAGTTCTCTCAAAAGGTATGGGTCTTTGTTGGAGATTCTTGGAAAACACTCAAGTCTGTCGAGTAGCGCCTTCTCCAGGGCTTCAGGGGAGCCATAGCACTCGTCCAGTCTTTCCCATACTTTGCCCAATTCTTCAGAGGGTCTGTTAATATACACTGCTCTCAGACGTTTTGCACATTGAACGGACTCAGCTCCGAGCCATTTGATCATCAAGTCAAATTCTTCGCTAGCAGACAGGTTCAAATCATCAATAACATTGTTAAATGAAGATTTCCATTCCCCAATAGTCACCTGGCTTGTCACTGAACTTCCTGAGGCCGCCAGTGAGCAAATCACGTCGTGCTAGAAACCTGGCTATATCAGTCATATTGCCATCTCGTGGAGTGTAACCCGTACTTTGATGTGTCGGTAATGCTCCAAATGTAGGTTTCCGCACAGGAATGCCTTGGGAACATTGGGGAACATCTTTATGTTTGTCTGCGCTCGGCGATAGATGGACATACTCTGTGTCCATAGACTGGTGTGGTTCCTGTTTTGGTGGCACGTATGGGACAGTTGTTGCTAGAGTATCATTGTGCTCTGTGTTGCCAAATGGACTTGAATCTGCCTTTAGGATTATTTGGCGTTTTACATAGTCACAAGTACGTTCTGTGGGATCTACCTTCACGGACCCCAATGCAGATTCTTCTTCAAGATCGGTGGCCGCTTTCTCGAAGACATACGCCTCAGCTTGTGCGGCTTCTGCATCACACTGCTGTTGTAGTGCTTGTAGTGTGGCATCCAGACGCACCTCTTCTACTTTAAGCTCCGCTTTCTTAACTTTCATTTCAATTTCCATCTTTGCAAATTCTGCTCTTGTACGAGCTGCTTCAGCTTTAGCTCGAGCATTGAGAGCGGCTATACTGGCAGATGATTTAACTGAACCTTTAGAGCTCTTGGAGCGATGCGATTTTCTTGGAGCAGACGGACGCTGCGCTTTTTCTCCCTTCATCAGACATAGTTGAATATGCTGAGGCTGAAGTAACATCCACTTGTTGTCGCGTAGATAGGTGCTTTTTCACTGTTCTGCCCTCACTGTTAAACTCAGACACAGCTATGCAGATAGATAAACTCCTCAACAATTGACAGGTGTGATGTCCTTTTATTGACGTATCCTTCAATTATCGACAGAGTGAAACTACAAAAAGAAACAAATAAACAGCATGTAGACTGTATTCTAATGTAAGTTCACATGTATTATGCAAAGTCTGGCTAACATTCATCAAAACTAAAAACTATGAAATATAATCTTGTTTAACATAAATGTTCACAAATATTGTCTTTAAGCCTCATATTAAACATAAAATACTCACAAGCAATGCTTTCTGTAAGACAACAAAGAAGGATGAATGTAGATCACGTCAGAAGTGGATTCTGCTGTCAGCCATATATTCACATGTGCTGTTTTTCTAACTCTTCTTCTAGTAAAGGTTAAACATAACACTCGTAACAACTACAACGCCTCCTGCTGGAGGGAGAGAAAACTACTCCAACACAAAGAGCGAAAGACAACTTGATGTGTGCATGAGACTGGCGTGTGTGTGTGTGTGTGTCAGGGTTTCCCTCTATTAGCTCCCTAGGTGGTGAATAAGTATATTGATTGGCCCTGACTACTGAACTAGGGATCTGATTGAGACGCACCCACACAGACAGGACATTGACATACAGCGCGTTCCCTTGCGTCTTGCCGCGCTTAGATGTTTAAAAGCATTAACATGAATAAGAGTATGATCATATAATGTAAAAATGGCAAAAATGGATGTTGCGTTAATTGCATTAAATATTTTTAATTGCGTTAAACTGAAAAAAAAGAATCGCCCGCGTTAACACGTTAATTTGCCCAGCCCTAAATATATAAAATACTGGGAAAGTATTTTTCTTCAACTTAGCATGAACACTTCTGACTACCTCTAAATGTGGTTTGATCTGATTACATAACGTTTGGAGCACGTTTGCACTTGAATTTAGCTGATGTTAATACCAGGTGTAACGATGTCTCTCAAGTTTTACGACTGTGACTTTTTCAGATCCATTTTTATTTTGACATGATTCTATTCTTCAGAACGAGTCGTGTGCTTTTTCTTCTCGCTTTCCTCATTAATCATTTAGTGCTGGAAAGACGTTTTATTCACTCACCTCATCTAAGTGTCTACTGTGGCTTTTGAGTACTTCATTGTGTGACTCTAATGGAATTAGAGAAACGGGCTAATCACGGAGTGCGATTAGATTCAGCTCCACGTGAGGAGCCGTTCGGTTGGTGATGGATGTGACGCAGCAGCCCAAGTCCCTGGTCCTCAGAGAGTCCTCACTGTCATTTAGTAATGATTATGAAATGGCCTTCACAGAGCTGCTGTCATAGTCCCTGTATTCACTGATATGCTGCAGTGCGAGTTCATGTCAATTTTGATTTAGTCTTATTTTAGAGGTTAAGAGTCATGCATCTTGTGCTACAGCGGAAGCAACAAAAAAAAACTTTTGTGTGATCACTATCTTTACAATTGCTTTACATTTGATCTAGTGACCTGCAGAATCTGAAATCTTGCTTCGTTTGTTTACATTAATCATTTTTATACTTTGTCCTATAATAACGTACTAAAAAGAATTTATTTACAGATCTACATTAACTTTTGAATCTCAGAAGGTTCGGAAACGCTAATGTAATATTTATTACTATTTTGTATTTATTAATATTAATAGTTAATTATTTATATTTTGATTTAGCTTTTCTTTTTTTTCAGTTTTCATTTTAATTTAAGTTTTAGTAATTTTGTAATGTGCTTTTTTCATTTTTATTACTTTTTTTATTTGCATTAAGCTTTCATTTATTTTTATTTTAGTTTTAGAAATTTTTGTACTTCATCTTTAACTTATTTCATTTCAGTTAGTTGCCAAAGCAACATTTGTGAAAATCATAAATACATACACTAGTGATGTGATTTAATTGCTTATTACTTTTGACCAATAGGTGGCGCTGTTATCAAATTGCCGTGGTTTGAGGGGACAATGATGCATGCAAAGTTTGGTATCAATATGGCAAAGCATTGCAGAATCAGCTTGGCATCATGCCATCAATTTTTTATTTGAAAACGGTTTTGTCTATCAGAAATTCTTTGCCGGCATAGTCTGAAGATGATCCGAGCCAATTTTGGTGAAAATCGGACCAGTGGTCTAGGAGAAGTTTGAAAAAGTAGGTTTTTAAACAAATTCAAAATGCCAGACAGCAATTTTGACCAAATATGGCATAACTGGTATCCTTGTTCTCGGTAAGGAATCTATCAACTCTATTTTCATTAAAATAGACTAAATTAAATCAAAAGCTATTAGCATTTTTGGACTCTTTTTGAGTCAGAGATTTTTGACCATAAAGTGGCACTGTCTCTGTAAAGTGAGTACCTCCAGGGCATGGTGCCAATGACACATGACAAGTTTTGTAAAGAGAAGCTCATGTGTTTGTAAAATACAGCATTTTACGAAAAAATTCAAAATCGCTAATGTCCAAAATGGTTGACAGGAAAATTGGGTATCAATTTATGATTTTTGGGCAAACTGTAGGCTTGCTGCGATAGTTGGTGTTGCCGAAACACTGATAACATCAGTTGCCTACCAATAAAATCATTTAGTTTGGTTAGAGAACAGACACTACAATTAAAAACTGAACGTGTCTGCTCAATACAGCTCGAGCCGAATGAGAGCCGCAGCACAAACGCAGCAGGAGTCAGATCTCATTCATCAGAGAGTGAGGAACTGAAGATTTGGTTTTAAATGTTAAACCAAAACATTCACTTAAATGTAATGTAAAATCGCTTATTTAAGTGAATTTGTCATTGTAATGTTTTGTGTTTTTCATTAAGAATAATAGGCTAATGAACCCACCATTCAAGCAACTGCCGCCCCCGAATTGGCGCTAATTCTAAACCAAAAGTATATGCACACGGCCGCACTGTCATTCCTTCAAGGCCGCATTGTCATTCATTCCCGGTGCGTGTCCACTGGCGCGTTTTCAGTTCATGCCTATGGAAGCTTAACTTTCATAGGAATTCATTGAAAACACTCGCTTTGCTCCGCTCCGTTATGAATGCCATGCGCATTTTACTTTCGATTTAGAATTAGCATTTTAAAAGCCACCACCAGTGATACCGGTATGACTGGTGCAGTCACACGACGATTTACCGGTGGGAACATTTCCTCACCGTCACATCCCTACTGTTCAGAAGTAAAAAGGTATCGATGCAAGGGACTATTAGTGATAGTTAAAACAAGGACAAAATTAAAACTTATGGTGACCAGGCTTTCGCAGTAGTCGCGACAAAACTGTGGAATGGTCTGTCAGTTAGTATTAGAATTGCCACAACTGTAGATAATATTAAATCAAAACGTAAAGTCTTATCTGTTTGCAATTGCTTTTAATCAGTCATATTATCTGTTCTATTGTTTGTTAGTTGTCATTTTTATTGTTTTATGCTCTATGCTGTATATGTACAGCACATTGGTCAGATTGTTGTTTGAAATGATGCTTTATATATAAAATGACTGACTTTTTTTTTTTTCATATTTCTTGACCAGTAGCTGGCACTCTGCCGAAATCCTGCAAGTAGCCTCAAGTCATGCTTGTGATGACATGTACCAATATTGGTCTTTTTACGCCAAGTCTTTGCAGAGATTAAGCCTCGCATTAATTTTGCCGTGTTCTTCTTCAAATTCATTTGCGCGTTATTCAAGAATATATATATATATTTTTTTTTCCTCCATAATATTTTAACTTTTTTCCAGCACGGTCTAAAGATGATCTGTGCCAATTTTGGTGAAAATCTGACGAACCATCAAGTTTGAAAAAGTGTTTTCCAGAAAATTCTAAAATGGCGGAAAAATTATTGTGATGGAAAGGAGAATTGTCTTGAGCCAAGGAATCAGGAACTTTGTTTTCTAGCCCTTATGGTTCGTAAGTTGTTAGCATAAATATAAGTTCAACTTTTGGACATTTGGTGTCTCTAGAGGGATTGAGTTAGAGAATTAAATTGCTGTGGTTATTAATGTTCAGACTGTACTCTATCTGTGTGCCAAATTGACTTATTTTCACACAAATCTTCAACTTCAAGAGTGGAAGAAGGGAAAAAAAGAATAGTAATAAGAAAACTAATGGATACAATTCAGTGCTTGGCCCTTAATAAATAAAAGAGATTTTATTCTAAAAAGTCTAGATGTACTGTATATAAAATCAATAGAAGTCTATGATATGTCTCCATTTAAATAAGTGCACACCTAGTAAAAGTGCGAGTGGACTCAGACAGTCTGGTGTGTGTGTTGTCGACGTGGATAGTTATTACGTCATGCACTGGTGAATTTATATACAACCTTTTTCGTGGCATAAAAACTGATTGACTGGCGACATGTAATGACGTGGAACAACATATTAGCTGTGCTGACGTTCATAACCGTTACTAGGACAACCAGAACTAGTCACGTCTACTAGTACAGTGGCTGGTGACATGCAGCAATAAAGCTGATGGCAGGGTTTATTTTTTACCATAACACTAATCTCACGTAAGGGGTTTGAAGCCATGTTTGTTGAATATATTTGAACGAATGGAATATCCTGAAGTGTTGTAATAAAATGTGTGTGTTTTGCAGGATTTTAAACACCACTGTGTTTGAGAGCTGGGAGATCGTTGGGCCGTATCCATCGTGGTGGGTGTTTAACATGCTGCTGGTCCTGCTGCAGGCCCTGCACACCTTCTGGTCGTATCTCATAGTGCGCACCGCCTACAGGGCCATTTCCAGAGGAAAGGTGAGGCTTCAGAAAACCACATCTCCTCCATCACGCTTGAATATATTGGCCCATTAAATCAGCAAAGCTATTGACAATTCAATTCAAGTGTATTTGTATTAGGGGTGCTACGATTATACCGATATTGACAATAATCGTGGTATTTAAAAATATATATATTATCATGTTAATTAAGGGTGTCACAATATACTGGTATTGGCAATAACTGTAAAATTTAAAATAATAGTACACGCCTCTTCACCCACCTCATCCTCTGATATCTAGCAGATTTGGCCACTCTACAGAGAGCAAGTTGCAATTATTTAGCTAGTCCTGAAATGGCATCCCTCAGGGCCTATAGTCCAAAAGCGTGCTCATTGAAATAAAAAACATATGTATTATAGTATTTTTACTTCAAATATCTTCAGACAGCAGTATTTTTTTCTATTTTCACCCACAATAGATGACGTGAGCATTATGGAGTGCTAAAGTCTCGCATGTCATTTATGCTTCATTCATACTCGACACCAGAGGGCGCCGTTGCGCAAACAGTCCACAAGTGACACTCATAGGAGTAATAAAACATATGACTTTCCAGGAAATCCCTAACATGGACAAAGACATACAGCGATCGCTGTAGCTGAATAAAACGCAGATAGAAGCGTTTTTGACTGATTAAACATGAACAGAAACACTATTGCGACAGTATTATGGTTTATCTGTGTTCTTGAGTCATCTTGAGTATTTTCATAAGGATAATGTATATTTATAATGCAATGCCAATCGACTTTGCCTTTATCACTGTATAGAATACTATAAAATAATATAATCCTTTCTCATTCTGTAATAAGAAGCCTCATCAGAAGGAACTTATTTCAAATTCGTTGCCATTGTATAATTGTTCCTTTTTTAAACAATGGTGTGATTCTTTTTTTTTTTTTTTATTAAAGATTGATTTGACTAATAGCATTTTTTTTCAACATTTCTATAGATATCGCAATATACCGTTATCGTGAATTCTTTTGGCCACGATAATCGCCCAGTGAAAAATCTGATATTGTGACAGCCCTATTTTGTATTGCGTATTTTTACAATACATATTTTTTCAAAGCAGCTTTACAGAAAATGCTGTTATCAGATGAGTGTGTCAAAGTAATGTCCATATGGCAGAAATACACCGCTATAATATACTGTTATGTGTTATAATTATTCATATTATATAGGGATTATAAACAATACAAGGGTGATATTTGATAGTTTTATATGTCGATATTGATTGTCACAGCATATTTGTAAAATTAAAAAATTGAGTTTATCAGAAACATTTCAGTTTATCATGGTGCATTCATGAAGGGTGTAACAGTTAAATGTGAGGGAGTTGGGTTTTCTTTCTAAATCAGCATGAAATCAAACCCTATATTACTAAAGTAAACGCCAGGGTTATTATCATTAACTAAAACAATAATAAAAAAAAACTGTTTGATTACTTGAAACAAACATTGACTGAAATAAAATATTTAAGAAAGAAAAACCTTATTCCATTTCAGCTATTTGCCAAGGCGACATTTCTTATGTTTGTTTAGCTTATCTTGAAATATTATATATATATATATATAAATGACAAAAACACAACACAATTACTAAAACTTTAAAATTATAGTATCAAAATATACACAAACTATATTGGCATATCAATGATACTAAAATAAGACTGGTACGCGTGGTCTTATTGTTGATTATTCATTTATTGCATGTTTTTGCAAAGAAAATAATTTTTCATAATTGACGTCACCAAGCTGAAGCAGCGAAATTCATATTTATTGCTGTTAAAAGATTGTAGTAGCAAATAAATCACCCGTTATTGCTTATGTGTGTCTTTTAATTTAGATGTACTCCAAAATGCATAACGTCTCTCCGACAAACAAACCAAACAAATATGAATGTACGTAAATGTGTGTACAAGAGTATTATATTAAAATAAGATGCATTACATAAATTACACTTTTAAATATAGCACCCCTGATCCTGTGATCAAAACCAGGTAAAGTGACCATCGTCAGAGAAATATCAATGGATAAAAATAACTTTTTTTTCCTCATTAAAGATCATCTTGTGAGCTGTGTTTCATGTTGATTTAAAAATCTGATTGTTACATCTACTATCAAACTTTGGTTCTTGCTGTATTTCTCATTTTTTGGTATATGCTTTTTCTTCTCTGCCTCGCACGCTGCCATCAAAGGCGGGAAAATGGAATCCTTTACATGTAAGTAGTTGATTAAAAAATAGTTGTGTTCTGTGCATGAATGCATTAAGCTTCTTAGAGTCTGACTTTACAGATACACTTCCATTCAAAAGTTTCGGGTCAGTATGTTTTTTTTAAGAAATTAACACTTTTATTCAGCAAAGATGCATTAAAACTAAAGTCAAGATATTTAAAATGTTACAAAAGATTTCCATTTCAAATAAATGCTTTCTATTCATCAAGGAACCGTGAAAAAAATGTGTCATGGAGCCACAAAAATAGGAAGCGTCTGTTGTCAACATTAATAATAATAAATGTTTCTTGAGCATCAAATCATCATATTAGAATGATTTCTGAAGGATCATGTGACACTGAAGACTGGAGTAATGATGCTGAAAATTCAGCTTTGATCACAGGAATAACACATTTTAAAATATATTCAAATAGAAAACAGTTATTTTGAATTGCAATAATATTTCTCAATATTAATTTTTTTTAGGGCTGGGCTTTCACAAATCACAAATTTCACAATTAGATTTGATTTCGATTCACAAGCTTGCTAGCCTAACAAGCCAGACCCACATCCAGATGTTGGGTCTGGGAACTCACCATTGGCAGGGCTCAATCCGATGGGCTGGATAAACGGTTGTCTTTCAAATTGGATAAATATCAGGTACAATAGGCTTCATGGCAAAATTTCTCAAGGAAAACAAATCTCTGAACTAATGCCGTAAAATATGAGAGTCAGTTGTAGCCTACTATAATATTGAAGGTAAAAATTGACTGATTTGTGGACTATGCAAACACTTAAATTACACTCAAATGTTTTTTTTTTTATAATAATAAAGTTATAATATTAACTTTACAATTACATAATCATATTTGTACTTTAATTCATTAAATAAACATTTAAATGGTGGCTGTCATAAAAACTTGCCAGATTTATTTATGCATGCATTAAATATTGAAGAACATTAAAAATCATAACGAATAATATGGTGCATATATTTAGCAAAATGCTCCTCTCTAGAGTTCTTTTTCTAGCTCACTAACGAGTTTATGAACAGTGGATATGGTTTTTCTGAGGTAAATGTGACGTTACATGACATTGTTTACAAGCTGTTTTACTGACGTCTTTACTGACAAGCAATTCCATGTGACATGATACGGATTTCGGTAAGATGTCCTGTATCTTTTAACACACTTTCAGATTCTCATTCATGTTTATTTCGCACTGTAACTGGTATTAAGGCGGAAGAGAAGACATGGGCCCTTATTCATTAAGAATCTTAATGCAAAAAGTAGCTCCTAGTGACAAAATTCTAAGAAAATTCTTTGAAATGTGGGCGTTTACTCTTAAAATTAACACAAAAAAAATCCTAGTAAAGAAAAAAGTTATTCAGAAAGCATCTTAACCCTTAAAAGAGGTCTTAAGGTCAAATTTGTTAGGAGCACCAACGAGGACTTTTAAGAGGCTTAAGAGTTTCTTTAGCAGCGGAGAAAATGCAGAAGAATTGTGTTGCAGACAATGGATGACAGTGACTTAAGACTCTATAGATTAGATCGTGCAGGGATCATGTTTGTTGCATTAAACCCAACTTTCAAACCACTAATTAAATAGACATGCCAGCAATCAGTGTAATTGGAAAGAGTGGAACAATGTTTATAGTTCTAAGCCAATCAAATACCTTATAGAAAATTAACAGCATGGTAAATAATAAAAGGATTTATATACATATATATAATGTGTGTGTGTGTGTGTGTGTGTGTGTGTGTGTGTGTGTGTGTGTGTGTGTGTGTGTGTGTGTGTGTGTGTGTGTGTGTGTGTGTGTGTGTGTGTGTGTGTGTGTGTGTGTGTGTGTGTGTGTGTGGACTGGTAATCATCACGTTATGGGGACAAAATGTCCCCACAAAGATAGCAATATCCGAAATCCTCATCCTTGTGGGGACATTTTTAGGTCCCCATGAGGAAAACAAAAGTGATGTTTTTTGAAAATGTAAAATTGCAGAATGTCTCCTGTGAGGGTTAGGTTTAGGGGCAGGGGCAGTGTAGGGGGATATAATATACGGTATGTACGGTATAAAAACCATTACGCCTATGGAAAGTCCCCATAAAAGATGAAAACCAAACATGTGTGTGTGTGTGTGTGTGTGTGTGTGTGTGTGTGTGTGTGTGTGTGTGTGTGTGTGTGTGTGTGTGTGTGTGTGTGTGTGTGTGTGTGTGTGTGTGTGCGAGTGAGAGAGAGAGAGAGAGAGAGAGAGAGAGAGAGAAAGAACGGTAAAATAGGACAATTTGCGCTTGTAATTTCAAAGTGAAGGCTTAGAATAGACCCTATACTTAAAAGCGCTCCTTTTTTCCCCTTTTTGGACAACCATCCAATCACAGTCTTCAAAAGACTATAAAAGTCATGCGTAGCAACGGGGTCAGCCCCGCCTCTTCACTAAGATAAAAGTTTTTGTATTTTCCTTGCTCAGAGTTGCTCTCAGATCGGTCCCGAATAGCAACAAAGCACAAAGATTATTGCGATTTATCAGATGGGAGAAGCGCTCATATCCGTTCATTCATCAACTGAAAACAGGATGACTAATCGATTCTTGGGATTTAAGAATTGATATTGGTTCGTAAAAATGAGAATCGATTAAAATCGAGAAATCAATATTTTTTACCCAGCCCTATTATTTTTGTTCAAATAAATTATTTCAAGTACATAAAAAAATCATATTGACCCCAAACACTGTGGTGTATATTGACAGGAAATAGGGGAATTATTCTTAGATAACTGTTAAATGTATGATCACATCTAATTGTCTTGCAATGTGCTAATGCTACTTAAGCAGATTCAAGCTTATTTCTCCAATAATTTATCACAAGAAAAATGTTTATGAATCATTGCAATTACTGTAGTTGAATTACTTGTATAGTATCTCAACTCAATCATAAGTATAGTGTGTACTGTGATCTTAAGCATCTCTATAATCTTCCCAGGTGTCAAAGGATGACCGCAGTGACATTGAATCCAGCTCTGATGAAGACGAGGTTCTTCCTCCCTTTCAGAAACACCACACTAACGGGACCAACGGGGCTCACGGCACCAACGGCTACCTGTCCCCGCCCCCGTGTCCAGACGAACACTAACCATCCGCCCCGCATGGAGGACGTTTCACTGGGTCCCAGCAGCAGATGGTACCTGCATCACTCTCCGTTGTGTCAAACCATGTATGAACATTACCGGTCCGGTCCCGAACTGGAACTACTCAATAATGTGAATGCAGTTCTGTTTCGGTTGGTCGCTTTTCACCATTTCCCCCCAGATGTTTTGTGTTTCGTTCGTTCGCTTTTGTTTTTGTGGTCGTTGATCCTGCGCCATTGGTTAATCAAAGCACCTTTTAGATTCAGTGCAGCTCACTCTTTCGTTTCAAGCTGGCGAATGAAAGCGCCGTTCTTTCTTTCATAATCACGTGAGCATGCTGCTGCGGTCATGTATTCTGGCATCATGGGAATAGTAGTTTTCTTGGATTAGTGTCTTTTTGTATTTATTTATTTTTTTGTATCTTTAATAAATTAGCATTTTCCGTGCTGCTGTTTTTTTCCAACATGCATTCCCCCATTCCACGACAAGATGACGGTGCCGGTGCCCAGTCTGGAACCATTTCACACCGAAGAAAAGGCTTCGAATCAGCCTCGTAGGCCTAAAATATACTCTATGCAAGTACAGTATGTGAATGTCAAGCACATTCAGCCTAGGGATGTGACGGTGAGGAAATTTTCCCACCGGTTAATTGATGTGTGACAACACCGGTATTACCGGTATCACCGGCGGAGGCTTTTAAATCACTAATTCTATCTAACCGAAAGTAACATGCACACGACCGCTCTGAACTGAAAACGCGCCAGTGCGCACACACCGGGAATGACAGCTCGTCTGTAAATGCGCGCTCTGTGAGGCCATGGGCGCGTCTCAATCAGTTCCCTAGTTCAGTAGTCAGGGCACTGATCAAGCATTGATCAGTCTATGATTGAGATGCACGCCATGAATGCACACTGTTAGTTCGTCAGTAAAGCCTCGTTTATACTCGACGCGCCCGCACGAGCGCGAGGGTGCGCGCGGCAAAAATAAATCCGCGCAGCAGCGTAGTGCGGAGGCTCGCACTGCGGAGCCAGGCGAAAGTAAACAATGCGCGCTCTGTGCGGCCGTGCACATTTTACTTTCGGTTTTTAATTAGCGCCAATTCGGCTGCGGGTTGCTTGAATTGTGGGTTCATTAGCCTATTATTTTTAATGAAAAACACAACAACAAAACAAATGACAAACTCCCTTAAATAGGCGCTTTTACGTTTCGCTTTGAAACCAAATCTTCCGCGATCATCTCAGTCAGCTCCTCACTCTTAAATCTGATGACTCCTGTCGAGACTCACGGTCGGATCCGGTTTTATTAAGCAGACACGTTCAGTTTTTATTTGTAGCTATTGTCTGTTCTCTAACTGAACTAAATTATTTTATTACTATAAAAAAAAAATCAAAAAGACGGTGGGCGGTGCCACGGTGGGCAAGTGATGTAACCGGTGTTGAGTCTGGACACCGGTAACACCGGCAACACCGACTATCGTAGCAAGCCTAATTCAGCCGATGCATTGTTTTGCTTCATCTGAAATTGAATACTAAGTGAAAAACAGTACATCAACAGAGTAGTATGTCTGAATACATAGCATTCGAAACACAGTCGGAAAAGTACCCGGATGACCTACTACTTCCGGAGAGATTCTGAAGTGAGCATTCGATGGACACTTTACTATCCCACGAGGCCACGGAAGAGGATTTGTGAATGGCAGTGAAGCGACGCAACTGACACCGTAGGTCACATGACAATGACAACATGGTGGCTGTAGTATGTCCGAATTTCATTCTTACTATACTACACACAATCGTACTATATACACTCACCTAAAGGATTATTAGGAACACCTGTTCAATTTTTCATTAATGCAATTATCTAATCAACCAATCACATGGCAGCCTGGTCAAGACAATCTCCTGCACTCCAAACTGAATGTCAGAATGGGAAAGAAAGGTGATTTAAGCAATTTTGAGCGTGGCATGGTTGTTGGTGCCAGACGGGCCGGTCTGAGTCTTTCACAATCTGCTCAGTTACTGGGATTTTCATGCACAACCATTTCTAGGGTTTACAAAGAATGGTGTGAAAAGGGAAAAACATCCAGTATGCGGCAGTCCTGTGGGCGAAAATGCCTTGTTGATGCTAGAGGTCAGAGGGGAATGGGCCGACTGATTCAAGCTGATAGAAGAGCAACTTTGACTGAAATAACCACTCCTTACAACCGAGGTATGCAGCAAAGCATTTGTGAAGCCACAACACGCACAACCTTGAGGCGGATGGGCTACAACAGCAGAAGACCCCACCGGGTACCACTCATCTCCACTACAAATAGGAAAAAGAGGCGACAATTTGCACGAGCTCACCAAAATTGGACATTTGAAGACTGGAAAAATGTTGCCTGGTCTGATGAGTCTCGATTTCTGTTGAGACATTCAGATGGTAGAGTCAGAATTTGGCGTAAACAGAATGAGAACATGGATCCATCATGCCTTGTTACCACTGTGCAGGCTGGTGGTGGTGGTGTAATGGTGTGGGGGATGTTTTCTTGGCACACTTTAGGCCCCTTAGTGCCAATTGGGCATCGTTTAAATGCCACGGCCTACCTGAGCATTGTTTCTGACCATGTCCATCCCTTTATGACCACCATGTACCCATCCTCAGATGGCTACTTCCAGCAGGATAATGCACCATGTCACAAAGCTCGAATCATTTCAAATTGGTTTCTTGAACATGACAATGAGTTCACTGTACTAAAATGGCCCCACAGTCACCAGATCTCAACCCAATAGAGCATCTTTGGGATGTGGTGGAACGGGAGCTTCGTGCCCTGGATGTGCATCCCACAAATCTCCATCAACTGCAAGATGCTATCCTATCAATATGGGCCAACATTTCTAAAGAATGCTTTCAGCACCTTGTTGAATCAATGCCACGTAGAATTAAGGCAGTTCTGAAGGCGAAAGGGGGTCAAACACAGTATTAGTATGGTGTTCCTAATAATCCTTTTGGTGAGTGTAGAACATACACTGCCCGGCCAAAGAAAAAAAAAAGGTTGATAATTGGATTTAAATAGGCAAATATTAGGAATAGGAAATCACATCACAACATGTATTTCCATCAAGAGGTGCATCAGTTTTTGGTCAAGATCTTGTCTTGGCAATGCAAGAGTCGAGCACTCTGTAAAGTCTCCTCCAGCACATCCCACAGACTTTCAATGAATTTAAGGTCTGCCCATTCATGTGTAAAAATGATTATTTCACATCCATTCTTTCACAATTTTGACATTGTAATCTGGGAATATGGCCATGATGTGTCTTCCTACATGGTTGTTTAAGAACATAATCACCGCAATAATGATCCCATCATAGACTCTTAAGTATTCGCCTATTTAAATCCAAACAGTGACCTTTTTTTGTACAGGTTTAATGGTCGTGAAGTTTCAAACCAAATGTAGTACCTACTATACAGTATGCGATTTCAGACGCAGCATTTGCCTTTTTCTGGGCAACTATTGTTGTGGCGGAAGCAAGTTAAAGTTAGTTAATTAGCTAAGTAAATAACACGGTTGAGTAACACAGACTTCAGTCACTTCATCGCCTGTTTGAGTACTGAGATTAGTTACTGCTACAATAATGCAAGCATGCATCGGGAAAGTGTTCACATCTGCATTTGTACTTACATTCTGCATTTTGCCTTTCATTATCGAATTGCGCTCGTTCCTGTTACGTGTCCTCAATTTGGCAACCCGCATGAGCGTCAGGTCTGTGGAGGAAGCAGGGCAAGCAACTCTCTGCAATATTTTGGGCCGGTCCAAATACCAACACTTGCGGTCTTTGCGCTTGACCTCTTCTACCACAACATGACGTATTTCCTGTATTAGGCCCAAGTGTTCAAGTATGCGTGAAGTTTTTTGAATTACCCGATGGGACACACTTATAGTGTTGCAAAAATGCAAGCGTTTACAGTGCTTTATTTAGATTTTCAGTATTTTGCATTTTAAAATAAAATTCTAAATGTCTGTTCAGTAGTCTCTACATAACAGAAGACAATTTGAAAATTGTGGTGTTTCTAATTAATCCAAGTGATAAAAAGCAGTTGCAAATGTTGCACAAAATACACATAGCCTACTACCATTACACTAATAAAAAGTGCTAATTAATTGAACTTACAGTGGAATGTTATCCTCGACATCTCACGATTTCCCAAACATGATGCTTGATGGGATACGTTTGGCTTTGAATACCGCTCTGAAGCAGTAGTATGGGTTTAGTGTGTGTTCAGGGCACTGCGCTTTGGCATTTTTAAGACATGGGACAGTCTTGCACACTTACTTCCTGTCGCGTACATGTGCTCTCAAGTGGTCAAGACCGCAAGTGTGGGTATTTGGACAGTCCCATAGAATTTGGACTGCAGTAACAATTTCAACCGCTAGCCGTCAATATCTTTAAGCACAGCAGTGCACTTGTGGAAAGGTTATGCAGTAAAATAATGGATGGCAAGTCGAGAGATTCGCAGGTCCCCGGCTGAGCACCGGCTTTGACACGAGTACAAGGTCATTTTTGTGGAAAAGGATAACAGTGTTTTAAATGCGCAGAATTACCAAAGTCAATTTGCTCAAATGTATAATTTGTTCAAATGAATCACTATAAATGAGTGGGGTAGTTTAGGGTTGGCAAGATTTTTTTTTAATGTTTTTGAAAGAGGTCTCATGTTCACCAAGGCTGCATTTATTTGATACAAAAATACAGTAAAAACTGTAAGATTGTTAGATTTTTTTTCTATTTGAAATAACAGTTTTTTGCTTTAATATATTTTAAAATGTAATTTATTCCTGTGATGCAAAGCTGAATTTTCAGCATCATTACTCCAGTCTTCAGTGTCACATGATCCTTCAGAAATCATTCTAATAAGATGATTTGCTGCTCAAGAAACATTTATTATTATTAGCAATGTTGAAAACAGTTGTGCTGCTTAAAGGGTTAATTCACCCAAAAATGAAAATTAGCACATGATTTACTCACCCTCAAGTCATCCTAGGAGTATATGGCATTCTTCTTTCAGACGAATACAATCTGAGTTCTATTAAAAATGTCCTGGCTCTTCCCAGCTTTATAATGGCAGTGAATGGTTGTGTCGTTTTTGAAGTTCATAAAAGTGCGTCTATCCATCATATAACTGCTCCACACGGCTCCAGGGAGTTAATAAAGGCCTTCTGAAGTGAAGTGGCGCGTTTGTGTAAGAAAAATATCCATATTTAAAACTTTATAGACTAAAATAACTAGCTTCCGGCGGTCAGCGGTACGCAAGTCGACTTACGGTGAAAGAGTAACCCTTGACGCATGCGTATTGACGAACGCAGAAGCGCAGAAGATAGAGCAAAACAAAACACCGGTCATTAACTAAAACAAGTTAATGAGTCTAAAACAAGTCTAAAACAAGAATTTTTAAAGAGAAATGGTAGATGATTTTGATGTAAGAGAACAGGGGCTTGAGTTTGTTGTCCAGCACTATCCGCGAGAGGCGTCAAAGCTTGCGATGCTCCTGTACATCGCCGAAAGCTAGCTATTTAGTCTATAAAGTTTTAAATATGGATATTTTTCTTACACAAACGCAACACTTTGCTTCAGAAGGCCTTTATTAACCCCCTGGAGCCGTGTGGAGCAGTTATATGATGGATAGATGCACTTTTATGGACTTCAAAAATGACTCAACAATTCACTGTCATTATAAAGCTTGGAAGAGCCAGGACATTTTTAATATAACGTCTGAAAGAAGAATGTCATATACTCCTAGGATGATTTGAGGGTGAGTAAATCATGGGCTAATTTTCATTTTTGGGTGAACTAACCCTTTAATATTGTTATTGAAACCGTGATATATTTATTCCAGGATTATTTTATGAATAGAACGTTCAAAAGAACAGCATTTATTTGAAATAGTAAGTCACTTTTCACTTTTGATCAATTTAATGCATCCATGAATTCAAGTATTAAAAAAAAAATCTTACTGACCCCAAACTTTTGATGTATTGTTTCATGTGCTAAAAAGAAAAAGGGACACTTATTTGAAGTATTTTAATCAATTAATCTTTCCTGTCTTTGAAAAATGTTCTGCTTCTTTTAAAGAAACTTTAAGGAGTCAATATTTGATTTTCTTTTCTCATTGAATCCCAGTCATATTTCCAAATCAATAGTGCATCATCAGACCCATCATAAAGAAGGCTTGGTTTTATTACTGTGCACAGTAAGAGTTCAGAAAAAGGTACATATGAGATTATGAAATATATCAAACTATCACACTGTTTAAGGCCAACATACAGTGAACATGCACTTTTATGAATAAGTGGCACTAAACCATGGTTGTTGTTTTTTTATGTTGTCTATTTTTTTGAGTTTAGTCAAATATTCTTCCCGTTTTTCACATGCATTTGATCATCATTCAGCCAAGCTTTATTTAAAGCGTTTGATTTGAGTGTTTTAATGCCGTTTCTTTCAGTGTTGGGAAGGTTGCTGCTGCTGTCTGTTTAAAGCTGGAGAAGCGCTACAGCTAATTAGCCGTCGTCTCATTTGCACTGCAGACAGGTTGCTGTGTTATGTGGTTTACATTTGATGTCAAAAAGGCAAAGAATTAAAAAAAAAGACAACTGTATTCTCTGCCTTCGCTGGAAAACTGATGATCAGCGGTACTAATGAATTATGTTGCCATGTATTTTAAATAAACACGACAGACCAAAACCCTTCTGGCTGCTTTTATGTGTCAGTCTCTCTAATATTGCATCTAATAATTCATGATTAGATGCAAGGGATAATTTGTCATTTTATTTCAAAGCATTTTTGGTTTGAGTTGTCCTAAACACGGCACTGTTCGCATCATTCCAGCAGGTTGAACAAGGAGAAAATTAAATGAAAAGAGGACAACTCATAAAAACTGTTTTTCTTAAAGGTCCCATGGCATGAAATTTTCATTTTATGAGGTATTTCAACATTAATATGAGTTCCCCTAGCCTGAATATTGTCCCCAAGTGGATAGAAATGTTGATCGGTGTAAACCCGAGTTCTGGCTGTCTCTCTCTGCCTTTGAGAAAATGACAGGCCAGACTAGCCAATCCTGAAGCCTCCTGGTTTGACGTCCAAGCAGGAACGGTTTCCTCCCTTTCCTCCGCCCAGAGAATCTGGCACACATAGTTGCCAAGTCCGCGTATAACACGCGACTTTGGGCTTCTTTTTTTGGCAAGTCGCGTTAAAAAATCACGAGTCGCGGGTTGCGGTTTTTTGGGCTTATTTTAAAAAATGTGGTTGCTTGTTAGGGAAATATAATAAGCAACTTCGTTTCTTTACATTTATGGTCGCTTTTTTGTCCAATACATTGACTGACACTGTCTTCTCACAACAGGCATTCAGTGCAACGATACAAGTGCTGTAGTAATCGGTCCTTTTATATCCCACCTCCTTCTCCCCTTCATTGAAGAAAAATCGCGTTCAACGTGCAGGCATGTGACGTTATAAATGCACGTAATGAAAGTTAGTAGACTTAAATAGACATTTTTACAAACAATAGCACAAGCAGAGATGGAGAGGAAAGAGGGAGGAGAGGCACCTAATTTAATTAAAAAAATATTTTTGTAATGTATTTAAAATTACAGGCTATTATAAAAAAAACAAGTCTACTAATAATAACAGTAGGTATGGTTCGAATTTATTTTATTTTAAATATGTGGCTATATTGCAGCGCTGTAGTGCTTGTGTCCCAATGTGCACACTATCCATCCTAAATAGTGTGACATTAGTAATTTTCAGTACTATCTAGGGCAGATAGTGTGCACAATGAGATGCAGGGCTTGTCTTTTTCACGGTTTGCAGTGTGTGTTGTTCACTACTTACTGCCCCTAATATGTGTGCACTAACTCCGACTATGGGTTACCATAATTGGCCTCCATGTCACTCTTTACTCTTCAAAGCTCTTCTGTTCACAGCTGATCGGAGGATATTGTGTGTCCTTTATTGCAATTTGATGATTTTTGGAAAATCAAATCTGTTTTTGCTTTTCAAACTCTGAGAGGTTTCAGTTTAATATGTTGCAGGCTCATTTATTGATAAAAAAATTATTTATTATAAATAATATTGATGATAATAAATTATATAATAATATTGGGCTTGTTTTGGGCTTGTTTTTGAAGCTGCGGTTGCTTATTTGTCTCGCGAGAGTTGGCAACACTGCTGGCACGCTCGAGAGATCATTAACGTTACTTGTGAACGAGTGAACTGGCAGTTTCTCAGTGTTTGGATGTACAAATGAAAATAGAAGTCTTTCTTCAGTTCCTTCTGATCTGTGATCATTGATTTCTGATGTGTAGCTAATTATTTATTATTCGTGCACACGCTGTGGCTTCTCTCTCCAGACAGAACGGTGTTTTCTATCTTGTGAGTCAGTGTTTTGTACGTCCTCGTCGCGTCTATCTGTTCTAAAATGTGCATACAGTCTTTTCTGTTTAACATCAGCAGTAACATCTTTAGAGATAAACCTCACACACGCCGAAGCTCGGCCTTCAACATCCCCGACCCCCAGTACTGCATCTGGCCCACAGCGGAGGCACCAAACGCGGCGTGAGATTAAGCAGAAGGGGGGTAAGCGTGAGGGTATCTGGGCTAGGCTAGCCAGCTTTCCCCACAATAAACTGGATTACATTCGATTACTGCTGTTGTGTCTTTGTTTGCGCTGTGTAAGTTACTCAATGCGCATCACTGACGCTATTCATATGATTGGAACATATCTAGAAATAATGCTTTAATCAAACTTACTAACTCGTTCATCTCGCTGTAATGGTACATTGCATGTGTTACAAAGTTGGTAGAATAATGATGAAGAGGACTCGGTGTGACTGGGACTCGTGTTTATTCAGAACTCTCAGATACAAACACAATAAACTCGCGCTGACTGACAACGCTCTCATAACTCAGTAGTTACTATAAATAACTTTGTTAGCAATCGCTCCGTCTCCGTGATGTCCTGTTCGCGAACGAATCATTCTTTTGAATCGGTTCTTTTTAGTGAACCGAACCAGTTCACCAAATCGGACTGAATCGTTCTAAACGGTTCGCGTCTCGAGTCAGCGCTGATCCATAATTTACTAACTTTCTGACATGAGTGACAGCCCCTCTGACTAGAAATAAACTAATAACCTGAAGTATATTCTAGTAACTACAACAGTTCACCCTGAACTGAGACATGCTGAGAGAACTGATGAGAAGTGAACACAGGTCCATCTGTCTCTGGCAGACTCGTGCCTGCTCGTGCCTCGTTAAACCACGCCCCCTCCGCTCATTTAAAATGCAAAGATGTCAGCCAATCACAACAGTGGGCGTTTTTCCTGAAGTCTCACAGCAGACACGCCTCTTGAAGCAGGGCAGTCAGCCACAGGGCAAACAGCAGTAAAGAAAAAATGCCTTTTATTTCTAAATTATGACATTTTATGATGTAAAAATCATACTAACAATATAAGTACACCTCAGGAAACACTATAAAATAATAGAAAAATGCCATGCCATGGGACCTTTAAAGGCGCTGTGGGATACAACACCCTCTGAAGAGCTCCAAAAACGGATAAACAAAACTTAATAAAACTTAAATCAACAGCAGTAGGAAGCAAAATATATCACCATACTGCAGAGAGGCAAAATATACAGAGATAGATAAGATTTTTGAGAGAGATTTGACCATACTAAGGTAAGTTTACACGACAATGTACTAAAAACTGGAAAAGTTTTTCCTTTGTGTTTTTCGTGTACATGACAATGTTGTCAAAATGATCCCCGTTCACACAGATCTGCGAAAAAGACTGTATTCTGCAGCCAGGCCAGTAGATGGCCATGACACTTTGTAAAGAAACACAACGCGCCTATAAACTGAACACGTAATACGCATGCGCATGACGTCACCATTTTCACGAATGAACGTTGAGAGATGGAGATGGTATCGTTTTCAAAAACTTGCACTTTGAATCCCGTTTTCAGGCACGGCAGCTTTAAACCTCCTTTATACCACAGCAGCTGCGATCAGTGATGGCTCGAGCGTTCTGATTGGTGCATGAGGAGGAGTAGGTGGAGCCTAGAACAATCAGACATTGAGAGTGATGATCTGCCACATTTGTATATTAAATGTATCTCTCTCAATTTCAATTCTATAGTACTTTAATTTAAAGTACTTTAGTTTATTTCTGTCAGGAACACTATCGTCAAAGATGATTAAAGGCACAATATGTATGATTTTTGGATTAAAATATCCAAAAACCAGTAGAACAATGTTATATATTTTGTTGACTTGTGTACTCACATTATCCCAAATGTTTCCAAGAATTTAGCAATAATAAGCTACTTTAACCAGGACACAGTGCGTGCGTCCGTGTGTTGCCTATAGGGTTGGGTTCCGATCTATGTACTTTTAAGGGCACCGACCGAATTACGTCGGTACTACCGAGTACCGATTCACATTTAATCAATCGGTACCAAATTTCGGTACCTGAGAACGTATCTGGTGATATAGACTAGTGTCTGTGAATATTAAACCGCAAAAAGACTATTTAAATACGAATCCTGCGTGTCTCTGTGCGAATGAATGCTGTAGAAACGCATTTTATCACACACACATAGGGCCCTATCTTGCACCCAGCGCAATTGACTTTGTACACCGACGCATGTGTCATTCCTATTTTGCACCCGCGCAAAGCGCGCTTTTCCCTCCACAGAAGCACGTCGCTAAACTAGTGAATGAACTTGCGCTCCCTGGGCGGTTCAGCGCAAAAAAGGAGGCGTGTTCCGGCGCAAACAATCCCTGGTGCTATTTTGCTGTTCCATTAAACAATTGCGCCACTGACCAGAAAAAACCTAGTCTAAAGTCAGTGGCGCGTTGCGCGTTGTTCATTATGCTATTTTAAGGGCGCATGCTTGACCATAATGTATAGCGTGCACAACGCGCATACACTTTGCTCATGTAATCTACACAGATGCAACAGTTATTTTTGCAAATCATAAATTGTTACACTAAAAAATATTAACACATGAGATGACGGAAATCATTGTGGTGTGCCACGAAGATGTGAAAAAATAGGCATAAATCTAGCTTACAAATTATTCAGGCTAATTGTAGTCTAATAATTAAGGAGACCTGTTTGCCCAATAGTGGCAACTTCTGGCAAGACATATATGTATATAAGGACATCTAACAAATTGGTTTGTCCGTCAAGAACCAGGAAAAAAAATCGGTGAGGGTGGACGCAGCGATGTCCTCTGCTGGCGTCAGGTCCTGAGTAGAGGCAGATCCACCTCCCGTTACACGGCGTGCCCGATTGATGCTGGCAAGCTTGGACTTTCCCCGTCTTCTGATGTCATTGTAGCGCTTGCGGCACTGGTGCGACGTCCTGGGGATGCCAGCTGATTAAACAATTGTGGCTATTTCCTCCCACGCCTGTTTAACCGACGCTATTTTGGGTGGGTTTCTCCCATCCCCATACAACACAACTTCTCTGTCTTTCACTGCTCTTACAAGCACATCAGTCTCCTCGGCTGTGAACCGCTCCTGGCGTGCGCCTGGTAAATACGCCATAATAATAGCAATCCATAATGGAACTTGCGCACCTGCTTTTAAAGGGAATGTTGGATGACGCTCTGATTGGTTTATTCACGTTACGCCCAAACCACACCTATGAATAATGAAGCTACTTCAGACCAACCCATTTTAGATTTGCGCCGGGCGCAAGAGCCATTTATCCCGCCGGGAAAATAGCAACAGCGCCGAGACCCGCCCACAAAGTTACTTGCGCTTCGCGCTTTGACACTTGCGTTTCAGATCGTTAAAATAGGGCCCATAGACTATCGCTCACTATCACTATGACGGTCACGTGTTTTCATCTCTGCCGTCTCATATGAGGACATACGAACGTCATCTCCAGAGCCAGTGAGAGTCACTTTATGAGCAGTTTATGGTTTCATTTGGGAAAAACTACTGTCAAATCATAAACACAGAAACTCAAAGGTCTTCAGGGCAACACGTCAAAATAAAAATCCGGTTTATCTTGACAAATACATTACTGTTGTACAGAAGAATTTAGATACGTCTCAATTAATAACCTTTTTTTTATTATTATTAAATGTATTATTTATGATGATAATCATTATAAGTAAACATTTAAAGGCTGTATGCTTTTTAAAAGTAAACATTGTTTATAAAAAAAAGATCAAGTGAAAAATAATCAACCATCCAGGCATAATTATTATTATTAGTAGAGACGTATTATTATTACATAGAGACATAGCTAAATCTACTGTAGGCTACAACAGTAGCCTAATATATTTCTGTCAATTTCATAGCATTGAGTGTCTATGTTCACAGCAGTGTTGCCAAGTCCGGCTACTTCAACACTGTTGGCTGTTTTTCATGTCCGCGGGTTGAAGCGACCCCAATTATGTGATATTTAGCCCTGGGAATGCGAATTTTAGTAGGCAACCATGCCAAAAAAACACATGTTTTACCCCCCAAATGCGATTTTTACCGGGGAAGCCCCCCTGAAACGCAATTGGGCTTGTTTTGGGCTAGTTTTGAGTAACAATTTCCTGGTGGTTCCCCCGCTGTTTATTTTAACCTTACAAGTTTTACAAATGGCATAATTAGTGTCTTCTCCGCTCACAGTAAAAAACTTCCATGGCAACGACATGTTTGCATGTAGACGGATCGGCTAAAAAAATCGGAGACACGTGACGTGAGACTGATCGGCCGATTCCAATCCCTGGCCAATCAATCGGTGCATCTCTACTAGTAAATATTACAGCAAACAAACATCACAGACAATGGCAGACAGAGACCAGGGGCCCGTTTCAATAAGGAGGTTCAACCAACTCTGAGTTTAAACCTGAACTCTGAGTTGACTTACTCTGAGATGGGAAACTCTGAGTTTTGGGTTTCAGAACAGCTGAATTGAGTTGGTTTAGTCAACTCTGAGTAGACTGACTCTGAGTTAAGCAAATGCACTCCAACTATGAAAAGCCACGATCAATGGAGCTCCGAAATTACGATTCACAATGGCAACAGCACCCAACAAAAAGACGTTTGCATACTTCCGGGTCAATATGTAAGTTTCATTCTTAATTATTTTAATTAAGTTTAATTTTCATGGTATCCAAAAGGCAAAAAAAGAATGTGGCAGCAGCTAAAAATGAAAAATAAAAAAATAATTCAATCAGGTAAAGCTTTAAGCATAAAATGTTCATGGGTGTAGGTTTCATGACTTTACAAACATTTGACATATTAAATAAATATCATTCAGTGTCCAATGTGAAGCAGCTTTTCCCACATAGACCCTTTTCACAGACTGTGATGACGTGTTTGAATGGTCATCAATATCGTAAATCCTGCAACGTTTTTTGTATTTTTTTAATGTATGTACATTTATAACACTAATACTTTGTATTATATTACTTTTGCATAAAATTACACAAGTTACCGCTGCTGTGAGGGTGTTTCTAATACAGCGTCTATGGGAGTGATGGGAAAAATAACATCGATCTCACTCTATTTTTTCCCTCTTTTTGAAAGTTGTGAACTCACTATTGTGGAGTTTTTCTTTTGCTTTTGGAGCAAATGGGGACACAAAAATATATATTTAAAGGGGTGGTAAAACACATTCTTTCGAGGCTTGATTGTGTTTGTGGGGTGCACTGTAACGTGTTCATGCTTCGTTTTTAAAAAATTGCATTATTTTTCATATATTTTACCTTTATTCTACACTGCTCTGTCCCTCCTCGTAAAAACGGTCTGATGGTTTCCGGGTTGTATGAAGCTCGTCCCTCAAAAATACACAGTGGGCTCAGATTGGTTAGCTGGCCCAGTGTGTTCTGATTCGCTAACCACAGTGCACGTTTGTTGGAAACGTCACGCCCCTTACCTTTACCGGTAGACTGTGCTTTGGTCAGTATTAGAAACAATGGCGTCAATAAAACCATACCAATTTGAGCCCGAATCGGACAAAGAAAATTTGAGTGAAGATGATCGAGCAGAACCTGTTCATTCCTCAAGAGTAAAGACTGCGGATCTATAGTGATCGCTACTGAATGGCACTGTTACTTTTGTATTTTTAGAACGATTATAGCCAAATATCTGTCGCAAGAACTAACCCAAAACAAACACTAAACACTGGCTTTACTATAGTAGCCAAATCAAACACAGAAGCATGTTTAGCATGCCTGTAGATAAACAATACATAAAAGCTCTAATCAAAGAATAATTTACACTAATGGCAAGTTCGCTGTTGAGATTTAAAAAAAAGTTTGTAACGTTACGTTAGGTGTTTGTCGGATAACGTTAAGTATGAATGAGCATTTAACAGACTGGTTTGCAGAACAGCGTTGTCATCTGTTTACTTCCTTGCTACAACGTACAATTAACAATACAAACTATTACAGGAAAACACATCGACGAAAAATAAATCAGACTTACAGGTTGTGGCCCGTAAACAGCTTCTGTTTTTAAATCCAGCTTTCAGGACAAGCCGTTGTGCATATCCTTCATTGAACTTGCGAAGATTGTGGAAGTTTTCCTCGGTGAGATGTGCAGCAGGAGCCACGTGCGCCCGTGTGCATACACACACTGGCAGTGTTTGTCTCACGCAGCTGAACCGCGGCTCGTGAATTGCAAATACAGACGAATATTGTCCATTATGTCACATTTTCCAGTCTTCTACTCCGACCCCTGTCTGTCTCGTGCTTTGATTTATGATGGGCAGCATATATCTGCTGCAAATGCGATCTGTTCCCCTCTGTCTCATACACACATGCATATAACATGTTGTATGTTAAACGCACTGCAACGCACCCCCATCAGGCTGAACAAAGTGGACCTGCAATCTGGATGAAAATAACAGCGTTTCTTCGGCATTGCGGCAACAACACTCCAGCTTACTAACTATACCACAACAACGCTTCCCCGCGGCGATACAAAATGGCCTCGTCCCCCTTATTTAATATTCTCGGAGGAGGGGTTTATGTAAATATTGGGGCTGGTGATGTCAGAGACCCTGGAGGAATGTATAGTAGTCCCTACTGGCCGTTTGCTGTAGTCCTTAGAAAGATCTCCCGTTGCTCTAAACTCTGAACGTTGTAACTTTGCTGATGTTGTTTATGCTCAAACAGCAACATTACACACTAGCTAAAGTTAGAAAAGTGAAATCGTGGTTTACCACCCCTTTAATGTATTCTCTCAGTCACCGCTATAAGAGTAAACCCAACTATGACGACTTCAGCTTCGGAAACCCAGAAATGTGTAAAGGGTCTATGCTCTTTCCACATAATGAAATGTTCTCTGATCCCACCTGTTACATTTATTAATTAGGGTAATGACATTAACATTTGACTTCTACTCAGGCCAGCCAAACACCAGCACCACTGACAGATGAAGAGGAGATGGAGGAAGAATATTAACATCCAACAGGAAAAAGAATAAAGCATTTGTAGGAAATAACGATTACCATAGAAATAGTAAGTAAATGTATTTAACAGCTGTGGTGGTGGTTGGAGAATTAACTTGAATGTGCCTAATAGCCTATGTGTTGTAGCCATTAAATAAGCGCATTTAGTTTCATATGTTAAAATATATGTTATTTTTTTTCCATCTATATGTTGATTATGAAAAGTGAACACCATGAGTAAGATAGGATACATCGGGGACATGGAGTGGGTCAGACATGACCACTTCATTAAGTTTCGTTTTGTAGAAAGACTTTCTTTAGTTTAAAGTGAATTTCGTTTTGTATAAATTGTAGGCCCTATCTTAATTTTAATAAATGTTTATTCAACAAATTGCCTGGATTTAATAAATAAGAAGCAAATATAGCCGCGATCAATTGCATTGCACGCGTGAACTGGAGAGCATCATAAATTCATATCTCATATCTCTTTAATTTTTTATTATAAATTAATCGAAACTCAGTTTATGCCTCATAGACATGAAAAATATTTAAGAAAGCTTTACATTTCTTTAAACGAAACTATTCAAAACGAAAAGAAATAGGCTAGCTAACGTTACTCAATGTAATCCATGATGTGCATTTCTCTCTGTAGGCTTGGCTTCTTCAATACGGAGATGGCGATCTTCAACTTAATTGTTGCAGCTGACACAGACAGAAAAGACTAGTGTAGGCCTAATACAAATCAATGCACGAAATCGAACTTTTTTATTTTAAATTTATTTTATTCAGCTCGAATGGGGACTTGAAGCAGAGACTAAATGCCGATCACGCGTTTCTGGTTGTCTGTGGAGAGCGAGTTCCCTCAGATCTCCACTAAGGCTATGCAAGTCCTAATCCCCTTCACCTCCACTTACTTGTGTGAGTGTGGGTTTTCCGCACTGACCATGATTAAAAATAAATACAGATCAAGGCTGCTGGTGGAGGACGACTTGCGTTTATTTCTCTCTGAAGTGCAGCCCCGCATCGAACACCTCTGCGCGTCAAAAGCGCGTCCTCATTGTTCCCACTGACATGGGCGGTTATTCAAAGTTCAAAATTAAAATTCAAATGACGTGAATGACACGTGCAAATGACGTGAATGGTGCATTTTGTTTATTGTTTAAATCTAAATGCATGATTATAAATAATTTTAGCCAAAAAACATTGTAATGCAAATCTTTTTGAACATGCCTTCAATGCAGTTGACTGTTATGTGTTATGCGCTGTGAACAAAAAGCGTTGTCGTTCATTGATCAGAGAGCTGTCCATTGTGCTGATTTTGTTCGAGACGATGTGCATTAAATTATATATATATATTTTTTCTTACTATGGAAGTCAATGGGACCAGTTAACTGTTTGGTTACTGACATTCTTCAAAATATCTTGCTTTGTGTGCAGCAGAAGAAATTCATACAGGCTTGAAACAAATTGAGGGTGAGTATATGATGACAGAATTTTCATTTTAAAGTGAACTATCCCTTTAAGACCCAGGCACAAGTTTCACACTTGTAACATTCAGCATGTTTTGTTGACTTATGGTTAGGCCTACTGATGTTCTGTGATTTTTAAA
Source organism: Gobio gobio (assembly GCF_949357685.1). Classification (NCBI taxonomy): domain Eukaryota; kingdom Metazoa; phylum Chordata; class Actinopteri; order Cypriniformes; family Gobionidae; genus Gobio; species Gobio gobio. The sequence continues at coordinate 50,687,191 of NC_137103.1, read as the reverse complement.
AGTAGCCTCAAATAGGCCTGCATAAAGTTGGAAGTTATTTGCTGTTGCAAAGATTTATGAATGCACTTCTTAAAAAAAAAAAGGAAATAAAATACAATATGAAAAAATATTTACATTTTATTAGTTGTTATTGAAACTCATCATTGCCAGGAACACACAGAAGATGGCATTTACTGCCGAGGCGTGTGTGGGTTAGAAGAGGCGGACAGGATTTTGGGGAAGGGGGGGCTCGGCTGTCCTTACCTACTCTAAGGGGAGGCTCACATTCACACAATTTGAAAACCCCTGTTCTAGAGGATTATCAAGTGAATGTCAGGATCCTGTATAAAAGGACATGCCCTTTTTGTCACTTTACCAGTGTCCTCATGATGAAAATATGAGCAATGAATGTTCCTGCACTGCAAAGAATGCTTTTCTTACTATGTATTTTTGTCAAGTGGCAGATAACTTAATTTGTTTTAAGTAAACTTCGCTTATTTTAGATTAAATTTATAATTTTTTTGATATTTGTACTTGAAATATGACCAACATACTCAGTAAGAAAAGCATTTGTGGCATTTGAATGAATTAATTAAGTATTTAAACATAGCTGGCGCTTTACAAAGGGGAGGAGACTGAAAGAAACTCTGGGTTTACCAAAGAAAATCTGCTCCTGACCAGGTTAGGTTCACAGAGTAAGTTACCCTGGTAACTGACTCTGAGTATAAGTTACCTCTCTTTTAGAAACGGGCTTGACTTACCCCGCTTTCTCAGGTTTGACATACCTCCCATTCTGAAACAGAAAACCCGGAGTTTCCCTTATTTCAGGGTTCACATACTCAGAGTTTTCACTTAACCTCCTTTCTGAAATGGGCCCCAGGGGACGGCATAATGTCAATAACACTTCTAAAAACGACTTACAGGTTATTTATAGTTATTGATGTAAACATCCCTAAAGTAAAATGTGAACGTACCCAACCCTAGTTGCCTATCAGTGACATCATATCTGTGTTACCCTCAGTTTACGGTTTTATTTTGCTGAAACCAAGGAAACACCAATGACACTTCAATATATTGTGTGTTATTAGACAGGTGAGAAACTGTTTCGGATCATTCATCCACAGAAAACGAATCATTGTTATATGAGGGTATGCACGTGATGTCACGGTCATCCGGAGTGACTGCAGTTACACGTACTGAGTCGAAAAAAGAGTAGCAGCAGCATTGGTTTTCAGCGTGAATGCCATGAAAAACACAAAAAACACGACAGCTAAAACGGGAAAGAGCTTTGAGATTGACTCTACAAATAGAAATCTGAGGTATATTTTTACAGACTGCCGAAAGCTACAGAAAAGAGAAGCAAATGGGTCGCCGCAATTCCAGAAACAACTGGACAACTGCAGTTATCATTTTGTGTCAATGTTGAATTTTGAGGTAAAAATCAAACCCTATATATTGTTTTGTAAAATATTGTATTGACAACTCATCAGTTAAATATATAGCATCTTATATTTTGGATGTTTTTAAACAAAGACTGACAAAAACTATACAAGTTTAAGGGCTGGATGATATGATATAAAATTGATATGAGTGTTCAGAGGGATTTAGACCTACCTATATTGTATTTATATAAAGCGTTCACAGGCAAATTTGCTTTATGTATTTCCCCAGCGTTGAAATCAGGCTCAAATAAATGTTAAGACGATTCCTGGCTGCATGTCAATATCTATGGATCACTGGATCTTTGGTAAGTTGTAAGGAACACTATATGGAGTCCAGACTTTAGTTTAAACTGATAACCGTTTGTTTTATGTTCATGTTTTCGCAGTTTGCCCTATTAAAATCCAGTCACGCAGGGGGCCGTTTTGCCACACATTTCGGCTGAGGGGGCGTTCCTTCGGGAAAGTGAAATCTTAAATAACTAAAATCGTTAAAATAATACATTAGCTCGTCCATGAATATGATTTCAGCCCAAGTCCCGTCGGATTCTTTAGAGGTGAAGGCAACATCTCCCATGATGCTGCAAAATCAAGGCATCATCAAGCTACACCTTTAGCAGCGTCCGAAATCAAATACTTCTCTACTACATAGTATGCGAAAAACAGTACGCCAACAGAGTAGTATGTCTGAATTCTTTGGCCCTGTCCCAAATGGCACCCTAAACCCTCACGGTCTTTCTATAAGTCCGCCCTTTCATGACGTAATGCCGCTTTGACTGCTGGGAAGAAGTCCTCTGCGTAAAAGGGGGCGCTCGCGAGCACCCTTCTGACACCTAAAATGACCAATGGGACACCCTGCGGTCTCATGGACTTAACGGACACGCGCACACAGCGGCCATTGTAAGTCCACAAGACTGAAAGTGCACATGAAGTCTGCCATTTGGGACAGGGCCTTAGTATTCGAAAAACAATAGGTGAAAAGTACCCGGATTACCTACTACTTTTGGAGAGATTCTGAAGTGTGCATATGATTATGATGGACACTTTACGATCCCATGAGGGCACAGGAGACGATTTATGAATGGAGGTGAAGGGACGCAAATGATGCTGGTAGGTCACATGATAACGACCACATTGCATTCATACTACACTCATTCATACTATGGCCCTGTCCCAAATGGCACCCTAAGCCCTCACGGTCTTCCTATGAGTCTGCACTTTCACAACGTAATGCCGCTTTGAAGTCGCAAGCCCCCTTCTTAGACCTAAAATGACAAATGGGGCACAATGCGGTCTCGTGGACTTAACAGACACGCAGCGGCCATTGTAAGTCATCAAGACCGAAAGTGCACATGAAGTGTGCCATTTGGGACAGGGCCTATAGTACATACTTTTTTAACAGTAGCAAAGTTTTTTTCAAATGTAGTACCTACTCACATAGTAGTAGTACGCGATTTCGGATGCAGCCTTTGTTTTGAATAAGCGACCTCTAGCAAAATTACATATTGTGCCTTTAAGCAACAAGCATGTTGCCATAACCGCCAGATAGAATTAGCACTGATCTGTTTACTATTGTAATTTTAGAGCTGCTTACAGCAGAATTTAATTCTGTTTGCATCATTGAATCATTCTTCAATCAAAGCAGCAGGCCGTCGAGTGACAGAGAGCAGTCGCAGCGCGGACAGACAGTTAAGTTACCAAAGTTAATCATCAGCAAGTTCAGCGGTGACATTAGCTTGTGGCAAGACTTTTGGAATCAGTTTGAAACCGCAATTCACAAAAACTACGCACGGAGCAAAACGGAGAAGTTTAATTACTTGAAGACATATCTGACTGGCGCTGCTTCAAAGGCAATAGCGGGACTAATGATGACAGACGCAATTATGATCACGCGATCGATCTGCTTCAGAACCGGTTCGGAAGGAAGGATCTGCTTATCAATGCACATATGACAAAATTGCTGAATCTCTGCCCAGTAAAGAAATCACACGATGTCAGTGCTCTGAGACAACTTTATGATGAGAGTGAAGTTCAGATCCGTAGCTTAGAATCACTGGGTGTTGCATCAGAGGCATACGGCAGCCTGTTATGCCCTGTTCTGCTGCAGATGATTCCAGATGACATTGCTCTCCAGTACAGTCGTCAAAGAGGAACCAGTGATGAATGGAAGGTCTCAGAAGTTATGGAATTCCTACAGAAAGAGATTCTGAGCAGAGAAAGAGCCATGCAACTGATTAAGCCAGGTAATTCCAAAGACATCCAGAGCTATCACAAACCATTTAGAAGACCAGACACATCAATTGAAATGAAGCAGAAAAAGTATCACATGCCATCAGCTGCAGTACTGCAAACCAGCAGTCAAAGAATACAGAACTGCCTTTTCTGTGACAGTGCAGCACACAAAACAGAACTGTGTCCAGAAACTGATATTGCTGCACGGAAAGAAAAATTTATGAAAATGGGACGATGCTTTGTTTGTCTTGGTCCAAAGCACATTGCAAGATTCTGTAAGGCCAAAGTGTGCTGTAATGTGTGTGGAGGAAGACATCATGGTGCTGTGTGTGAAAAAGGAGAAACACACATTTCAGACACTGACAATAGAGACCATGTAGTTTCTTCATTTGCTTCACATTCAGTAAAGATACAGCCCACTAAACAGAACAACACTGTGCTGCTTCAGACTGTAAGAGCATGGGCAGAAGGACCTGGTGGACGTAAAAGCATTCGCTGTCTACTGGATGGGGGCAGTCAGAGAAGCTTCATCAGCGAGAACACCGTAAGAGCTTTGAAATTACCTGTGATAAAGCAAGAAACATTCACACTTCATACCTTTGGCTCTGCAGCACCAGTAACATCAAGACGCAGCACAGTGAAGGTAATTCTGCAGAACATCTGGAACGAAGAGCAGAAAGTTGAAGTAGAAGCGTTAGAGACCCCCCAAGTATGCACTGCTGTGATGAAGATCCCAGGTGAGCACATCCAAGCAGAGCTGAAACGAAAAGGCTTGCAGCTGGCAGACTACCCAGACCCCAGCACTTGTGATACAGAGTTGTCGATGCTGATTGGTGCAGACTATTATTGGCGTATAGTGTCAGGCCAAGTAGAAAGAATTACAGATGCACTTGTGGCCATTGAGAGCATTTTTGGATGGTCAGTGCAGGGCCCAGTCACAATGTCCAGTGTTTCGGACGCAGCATGCATGCACGTTCAGATTAATGAAGACACGCTGGTCTCAGAACGTCTGAAAGCCTTCTGGGAAATAGAGTGCCTGGGCATTACCATGCAGCAGGCCGACAGCCCTGAAGAAGAGGAAGCTCTTCACATGTTTGAAAAAAACAACTCAGTTAAAAAACGGGCGATATGAAGTTGAGCTGCCATGGCGACCTGACAAACCAGAACTCCCAGATAACTACAGAATCGCAAAGAAAAGATTTGAAGGACTCAAAAGAAAGTTGCAGTCAGATGTAGTGCTGTATCACAGATATAATGAAGTTGTGAAAGATTACCTTGAGCAGGGCATCGTCAAAGACGTGGTGGAGGACAGGTCATCCCCAACCGCTGTGAAGTACTACATGCCTCATCATGCTGTTCTCCGTGAAGACAAGGTAACAACAAAGCTCAGAGTGGTGTTTGACGCCTCATCACATGACACTGGCTCTCCATCACTAAATGACAGTTTACTAACTGGCCCTAACCTGAATCCAGATCTGCTCAGCATACTAATCAAATTCAGACTGAATGAGATTGCTTTTACTGCGGACATCAAGAAGGCTTTCTTGCAGATTTCTCTCGCTGAGAAGGACAGAGATGCTGTGCGGTTCCTCTGGCTCACTGCACCACCCCATGAAGATGCAGGCGATAAGCAGCGTGTGCTACGGATGACGAGAGTGGTTTTCGGAGTGTCCCTCAGCCCATTCCTCCTAGCAGCTACAGTGAGAAAGCATCTAAAGGGATATGAAGCCCAACTTCCTGAGGTAGTGAAGACAATAAAAGAATCACTTTATGTTGATGACTTCATCTCAAGTGCAAGTAATGTTGAAAATGCTTTCAACATAATGTCCAGTGCAAAAGAGATTATGTCTGCAGCTGGCATGGACATTTGCAAGTGGACAACCAACTGTGCTGGATTTAAGGAGAAATGGAAGACAACGATGAGTGAACTTGCAGAGGAGACAGAAATGCATGGATCTGTGCTGAAGGTACTAGGCTTGGTATGGAGAACTAAAACAGATGATTTCGTCTTTGATCTGACTGCATTGCTGGATGCTGTAGCTAAAAGACAGAATACTAAAAGAAGTGTTCTAAAGCTCTCTGCTCGCATATTCGACCCAATAGGCTTTCTTACCCCATTCACTGTGCGTGTGAAATGCCTTTTCCAAGAGATGTGGATACGAGGCCTTGGATGGGACGAGGAGCTGCCCACAGATCTTGCACAAGAATGGCAAGGATGGTGTTCAGAACTTCCACAGATCCACCACCTAATCATTCCTCGTTGGTATGGAATAAAATCTGAGCACAGACACGATGCACAACAACTTCACGTGTTTTGTGATGCAAGCGAGAAAGCTTATAGTACTGTCGCCTACTTGCTGCGAGTAGCTGACGATGGAGCGAAGAGCACGTGCCTTGTCGCTTCAAAGTCCAGGGTAGCCCCCCTGAAGAAGATATCACTGCCTCGTCTTGAGCTGATGGGAGCAGTGATTGGAACAAGACTAGGAACTAAGACTAAGAACAGTCTGTTAAAGCCGCTGAATATGGAGATCCATCATGTTCACATGTGGACGGATTCGATGATTGTGCTGCAGTGGATTCGCAGTCCAGCTTACAAATGGAAACAGTTTGTGTCAAACCGAGTGTCTGAAATCCAGTCTTTAACCAACCCTGCAACGTGGTATCACTAAAGGCAAGTTCAATCCTGCAGACCTCCCCACCAGAGGTCAGACTGTAGCTAACCTGAAGGAAAGTGAACTGTGGTGGAAAGGACCTTAATTTCTGACTGCACCGAATCTGCTGGAAGAGAGTGATGAAGCTCAAAGCGACGAAGATGTGACTAGTGAGCTCAAACAAGGTCAGCAGATAACCATGCAAATCAGTAGCAACAGTGACCAAAGGGGGATGGAACATGTGCTGGATCTACTGAAGTACAGCAAGCTGAAAACAGTGTTGCGAGTCACTGCTTGGATCAAACGGTTTGTGCACAATGCAAGTTCAAGCTCTAAGAGACGAGGTGAGTTGACTGCTGAGGAAATGTTTGAGGCTGAGACGTTCTGGATAAAAGTGACACAAGATGGCAGTTTTGGACATGAGATTAATTTGCTGAAGGCTGGTAAGCCCCTGAACTCAGATTCAAAAATCAGAGACCTAAAACCTTTCCTTGATGAAGATGAATTGCTCTGTGTTGGAGGCAGACTGCAACAGTCAGATTTTAGTTACAGAGAAAAACATCCATGGATTCTGCCCAACAAAGACAGATATTGTGAGCTGCTGGTTCAGCACAACCATGAATTTATCATGCATTCTGGTCTGAGAGACACACTAGTACAAATCAGAAGCAAATACTGGATTTTGAGAGGCAGACAAATTGCGAAAAGTATTCTGTCTAAATGTACTGTGTGCAAAAGATTTAAAGCAAAGCCCGCACAACAGGACACTGCTCCATTACCGCGAGACAGAATAACTGAGACCCCTCCATTTGAGGTTACTGGCATAGACTTTGGAGGTCCACTATATGTGAAGAATGAGCGTGTGCTATGCAAGGCTTATGTTGCTCTGTTCACGTGTGCCGTCACTAGAGCGGTTCATTTGGAGCTGGTTTCTAGTCAGTCAACTGAAAGTTTCCTGTTAGCACTCAAGCGATTTGTTTCCAGAAGAGTGCTGTGTAAAATCATCTATTCAGACAATGCCAAAACTTTTAAGAGAGCAAACCAAGACCTTCGTGAGCTGTGGAAATCCATCAAAGATCCACAAATTCTGGAATACTTCTCGGGGAAAGGCATCACTTGGCGCTTCATTGTAGAACGAGCAGCCTGGTGGGGTGGATTTTGGGAGAGGCTTGTAAGGTCTGTGAAAACGAGCCTGAGGAAGGTGCTAGGAAGAGCATCGCTCACCTTTGAAGAAATGTCTACGCTCCTTGCCGAAGTAGAGGCCACACTGAATTCCAGACCCCTTACTTTTGTCCACAATGAGCTTGACGAGCCACAGCCACTAACACCTGCACACTTCTTGGTTGGTGACCGACTCACTTCACTTCCTCCAAAACCATTTCCTGCAGACTACGATCATCCCACTGTGAGTAAGGAGGATTTGACAAGAAGGTGGAGATACAGGAACCGACTCATGACCAACCTGTGGAATCGCTGGAGAAAGGACTATCTACTGGACCTGAAATCCGCACATTCTTGTAAAACACAGAAACCTACTGAGTTGAAGATGGGTGACATTGTTCTCATCGGAGATGCCAACACACCGAGACAAACCTGGAAATTAGGAAAAATTGAACAGCTGTTTCCAGGCCGAGATGGCAAAGTTAGATCCTGTGCTGTTCGCACATCCACAGGGACTGTGTTGAAGAGACCCATTCAGTTGCTTTATGCATTAGAGATTTGATGCATTAGAAAGTTGATGAACAGTTGTTCATGGGGGGAGGTTGTTGTGAATTAATTAGAGTAATAATATTATTGTTTAATTAATTGTTTTCAATAATAACAGAAACAGTTTAGATTGCTGTTTATTAGGTTGTTCAGCTTTAAGAAAAGTCTACCCATAATGCTTAGTGTAGAGCTAGAGCGCGCAGAAGCGAAGAAGAGAGATATGAGACTGATTCAATGTGTGTGCGCTGCAACAGCTTGTAATCCTGTAAAGAAATTTCAGTAAACAGTTCGTTTTATTTTAATTCAAGTCGTCAGTGGTCATTATTGCTTTGCTAAGAAGAAAAGACACGACAGTCATTAAAAGAGCGCCAAAATGGCATTTTTTTGGTTTGAATTTCGTTATAAAATGGACAGAATTTGAAAGATGTGTTTTATCAAAGTTACAAAACACAGAGCTCATTGTGATTTTTGGTGGTTAATGGTGGTTTGGCTACAACGCTGTATTTTTTGTGTACACATAAGACGCATATCGAAAATCCGCGTAAACTGTAAAATATGGACATAGTGTCTGTGACGTCACCCATAGTGTTCTGAAGAGCAGTTTTGAAGCGTAAAGTAGGGACAAGCTGGCCGTTGCCATCTTGGCAGCGCGTCATCGGATAACAGAAAATGGGCAAAAAGGCGGGACGTGGGTGGAGCTGAGGTGACGTGATGTAACGGACTGCTCCGAGACTTAACAGGTTGACTATCCAAACGCAGCTTTATTAAAGGGTAATCCACACTCGTAGTCAACAAACAGGCAAGAGAACTTAACAAATAATCAGTCCAATCAGGCAAACAAGACAGGAGAAACGGGTAATCTACGGAACAGGCGAGAAATCCAAGACCAGCGACATGAAACCAGGGATAACGCTCAGCAGAGGTGTCAAAAGTATTCGCATTCATTACTCAGGTAGAAGTATAGATACTGGGGTTTAAAAAGACTTCTGTAGAAGTTGAAGTATCAACTCAAGCTTTTTACTCAAGTAAAAGTGTAAAAGTAACTGGTTTCAAAACTACTTAAAGTATAAAAGTAAAAGTAATGTAAGGGGAAAAAATGCCATTAAAGGGGTAGTTCACCCAAAAATGAAAATTCTGTCATAATTTACTCAAATTGTTCCAAACCTGTATGAGTTTCTTTGTTCTGAAGATTGAAGAATTTTTGTAACTAAGCAGATTATATGCAACCATTGACTGCCATAGCATTTTCCCCCTACTATGGCAGTCAATGGTTGCTCTATCTGCTTGGTTACAAACATTCTTCAAAATATCTTCAGAACAAAAACTCATACAGGTTTGGAACAACTTGAGGGTGAGTAAATGATGACAGAATTTTCATTTTTGGGTGAAGTATCCCTTTAAGGACAAAAGATTAGGTTAGAAGGTAGCTGCCACAGTGCATACCCCACCTCCTCAAAAAAACATTTTTCTGAAGGCCATAATGACTATAATGTTATATTAAAGGGGTGGTAAACCACGATTTCACTATTCTAACTTAAGCTAGCGTGTAATGTTGCTGCTTTAGCATAAACAACATCTGCAAAGTTACAACGTTCAAAGTTTAAAGCAAAGGGAGATATTTGCTTTTAAAGAAATCCATTTCTAAGAACTACAGCAAACGGCCAGTAGGCGACTACACACATTCCTCCAGGGTTGGTGACATCACCAGGCTCAATATTTACATAAACCCCTCCTCCGAGAATATTAAATGGGGGGGGGGGGGCGAGAATATTAAATGGGGGGGGGGGGGGGGGCATTTTGTATCGCGGCGCTGTTGTGGTATAGTTAGGCTGGAGTGGTGTTGCCGCGATGCCGAGGAAACGCTGTTATATTCATCCGGATTGCAGGTCTGGGGTACTTGCTTTGTTCAGCCTTCATAGGGACAGGGGTGCGTTGCAGAGCGTTTAACATACAGCATGTTGCACGTGTGTATGAGACAGAAGGGAACAGGCACGTGCGGGGCTTCCTGCAGCACATCTCACGGAGGGAAACTTTCACAATGTTCGCGAGTTCAACACCGGATTTGCACGTCAGCTGCATAAGACAAACACTGCCAGTGTGTGAATGCACAACGCGCGCGGGGCTCCCTCCCGCAGCACATTTCACGGAGGAAAACTTTCACAATGTTCGCGAGTTCAATACAGGATATGCACAACGGCTTGTCCTGAAAGCTGGATTTACAAACAGAAGCTGTTTACGGGCCACAATCTGTAAGTCTGATTTATTTTTCATCGATGTGTTTTCCTGTAATAGGTTGTAGCAAGGAAGTAAACAGATGACAACGCTGTTCTGCAAACCAGTCTGTTAAATGCTTATTCACACTTAACGTTATCCGACGAACACCTAACGTTACAAACACTAACGTTAAAATCTCAATAGCGAACTTGCCATTAGTGTAAATGATTCTTTGATTAGAGCTTTTATGTATTGTTTATCTACAGGCATGCTAAACATGGTTCTGTGTGTGATTTGGCTACTATAGTAAAGCCAGTGTTTAGTGTTTTGGGTTAATAGTTCTTGCGACAGATATTTGGCTATAATCGTTCTAAAAATACAAAAGTAACAGTGCCATTCAGTAGCGATCACTATAGATCCGCAGTCTTTACTCATTAGGACTGAACAGGTTCTGCTCGATCATCTTCACTAAAATGTTCTGGGTCTGATTCGGGCTTAGATTGGTATGGTTTTATTGACGCCATCGTTTCTAATACTGACAAAAGCACAGTCTACCGGTAAGGGAAGGGGCGTGACGTTTCCGATAAACGTACACTGCGGTTAGCGAATCACAACACACTAGGCCAGCTAACCAATCTGAGCCCATCGCGTATTTTTGAGGGACTGGCTTCATACAACCCGGAAAGCATCAGACCGTTTTACAAGGAGGGACAGAGCAGTGTAGAATAAATGTCAAATATATGAAAAATAATGATTTTTTTTAAAAAACGAAGCATTAACACGTTACAGTGCACCCCACAAACACAATCAAGCCTTCAAAACAATGTGTTTTACCACCCCTTATATTAAAAAGTTAATGTTGAAAATTTTTAGATGCACTTGGCTACGCGTTTCAGCCGCATATATTCCCATTGAAATTGAACGCATTTTAGGACAATGCAAATACATTAAAGAACCATATTGTGTACTACTGAGCATTAACGTGTTTCATGGAGTGGAAGATTTGATGACTAGTTGCCTATAAATATTGTAAAGGTGCAAAAAGTCAAAATTCAGAGGCATGTTATCAATAACCATTTTTTGAATGTGTGATCAGTGTGGCCAGATTGGGTCAACAATTTCCAGCCCAAAAACCTCACCAAATGTACATTTATATATTTTTAAAAAAATGGTTATTGATAACATGCCTGGTTATTGATAACAAGTTTGCACCTCTTACAATACTTATAGGCAACTAGTCACTCCAAGAAAAAGAAAAAAAAACTTTAACTGCCAAAATAATGTGATATTATTTTATTGCCATACCAATCAATGTTGATAAGTAAGTTACCATTTTATCTCCTTAAAGCATAACATTGATGATTAAAAAAAAAAAAAAAAAATCCCAGTAAAACGGTTCAAATATGACTATATGTCCAGGTAGAAACTGTCAAAACAGCAATCCCTTAGAAAAACACAAGATTTTCAATGTCAACAGTAAGAAGCCAATTTACGTGCAAAAAGTGCCCAATATAGAGATTGGAAAAAGCTATGTAATTAACAGGCATTTCACACGTTAATGCACACAACAATGTCAAAATGCGTAATTCATTTATACTGTACAATAATCCGTCAACAAATAAATAACAACAATGCGCTTACCCTTGTGTTGCACTTTGCTTTGACAAAACTACAGTATGTCTTTCGTGAAGTACATGGCACATGCACTTAGCACAGTCAAAACGGATTAGTTGTTGATTTTAACCTCTTTCAGCAGCTGTCGGGGTTGCTAGTTGCAGATGTCCTGAGTGTGTATATGATGATGGACAGGAGTCACGGTTATATTTAAAGAGTCTTCGAGTCACAGGTGTAATTCACGTTTGAGAGTTGAGTCACTCTCCCACTCTTTACTGTAGATACAACTTACTGTGTATTTATGCCACTGGCATAGCGATCACTGAATATACAGCAATGAGTTATCGCGCTAAAAACCCGGCTAAAGTCATGAATGAGGCTGAGCACGTCTACCTGCTGATCGCTGATTGGCTGAAAGTGCGTGCTCGTCGGCGAGAACCCGCCCTATCTGGCAACATGGTGTGTGATTTGTGCAGGTGCAGGCGTGATTGATCGCCTACAACCCAATAGGGTGTCGGAATGGTTTGTGTTTATCCTTCTCATCCAACCACAATCAAATTCACTCTGTCCGGATGGCGCGATTTATCTGGATAGTTGTTGTTTTTTTATGACAGGCCGGAATGAAAACATGCCGAAATGGAATAGGAGTAACGAGGCTATTTTTAAAATGTAAGGAGTAGAAAGTACAGATAATTGCTTGAAAATGTAAGGAGTAGAAGTAAAAAGTAGGCTGAAAAATAATTACTCCAGTAAAGTATAGATACTCAAAATTTCTACTTAAGTAAGGTAACGAAGTATTTGTACTTCGTTACTTGACACCTCTGACGCTCAGAAATGCAGTATACAACAAACAAGACTTCGCAATGAATGATAGACATGACCAGGCTTATATAGTGTGAGCTAACAAGGTAATGGGGTGCAGGTGGATGTAATCAATGAGTCTTGATGAGTCTGGGCAAAGGATTATGGGAGATGTAAATGGTAAATGGACTGCATTTATATAGCGCTTTTTAACAGACCTACGGCCATCCAAAGCGCTTTACATTTGCCTCACATTCACCCATTCATACACTCATTCACACACCGACGGCGGTGTCAGCCATGCAAGGCGCCATCCAGCCCATCGGGAGCAGCTGGGGTTAGGTGTCTTGCTCATGGACACCTCGGCACTTGGTCAGGTGGAACCGGGGATCGAACCACCAACCTTCCAGTTTGTAGACAACCTACATGAACCACTGAGCCACTGCCGCCCGTAGTCCTTGATGGAGTGACAGTTCCGGGGTGGAGTGCCCTCAGGTTGTAATCAGGGGCACTCTCACTGGTGATTGTGACATGTGATGAACAGACAGCAGACAAACGGCTATCCGCCTGTCACTCAAAGTGGCCACGCCCTTAATTATGCAGAAATGTAATGCTTTATATAATGTAAACAAATGAGTGATACAAAAATTCACCCCCCTCACAGTTGCCATGAAGGGCAAAATTAGCCGTATAGACCAAAACCACAATTTACCAGGCTGTAAACATGTTTTTTTTTCTACTGTAAAGTTTTAACATGGGGCTCAACGAGATTCTGCTCCCTTCTGGAGTCTGTCTCTAGCGGCCAGTCGATGAATTGCAGTTTAAGTCACTTCCGTATTGGCTTGAAGAGAAACTGTTGGAGGTTGCCGCTTGGTTGACATACATGGGTAAAGTGAGGTCAACAATGGGCCAGTGCTGGGCCGGGACAGCAGGGGGTGGGGGGCTTTCAGTACACCATGAAAGTACCGCGGTACGTACCGTTGCTGGTGTATCGCGGTTTTTCGGTCCCGTTTGAATATCGTTACACCCCAATTTTTGGTAGTGTTCTTTACACTATAGAAAATGCTATTTTTAAGAATTGTTCAATGAAAGGTTCTTTAGGGAACCAAAATGTTTCTTCTACAGCATTGCTGTGAAAATCACCTTTTGAAACAGTGTTATTGTAACCGAGTTTATACTTCCATTTGTGTTATTTCATAGTTTTAACTATATTATTCTGAAATGTTGTATACATGACAATACTGCCTGTTGGCAACAAGACAAACGTCAAGCCAAAACTTCATGCAAAGCGAAACAGTGATTTCTACAGCAAGGGCTGGGCCACTCCTTTGGTTTTATGGTGGGTTAATAATGCAGTGATCTTGTGCACAGGCACAGGTGATTTCCGCATACATTCTTCAGGAGCGGAGAGAGAGAGAAAGAGGTCAAAGTTTGAACAGCAGAGTTAACGTACGACCAGTGTGAAGATGAAGGACCCGCTGAGCAGCTGTACTGTGAGTCCATGTCATTCAACTCTTAATATGTTCACCTAATAACGTGATATCTGCTGTGGAAAATAACAGAGTACAGATGATGTGGTCAGTGTTGATAGTGGACGTCTATAAAACTCACTTCTGACTCGTTCACATTTACATTCTGAAGAATTGCTTATTATTAACTAGAAGAGTAACGTTTGTCGAGACTTTGCTGTTAACTTGACAAAGCTTTTCCTTAAAACTTCCACAAGTAAGTTTTTAAAGTCCTCTAAGTTTGAAAGTGTTGACAGAGAGAGGACAGACAGATTTATTTACAGCTGCTAGAGACAGTTTCAGAGATGTTCCTAGTGGTTGCTAGGGAGTTTTGTCTGGTTGCTAGGGTGTTTTGGTTCCAAGTGATTTGCCGGGACGTTGCTAGGCAGTTACTGTGTGGTCGCTATGGTGCTGCTGTTCTCTTGAACATTGGTGTTACATCGTTTTTGTTAATTAAAATAAACTAAAAATTTAAATATAATATATAAATATTCCATGAAAAGCATAACAAATTTTGCCTTGGCAACTAACTGAAATAAATTAAGTTTTTGGTTGGAGTACCAAAATTGCTAAAACTGAAATTCTAATAAAAATAAATAATTTATAAATATTATATAGACATTATAAAAGACATTTTAAGAATGAAGAATTTTAAGAATTAAGAATTAACTTTAACAACATTTAATAATGAATAACTTTAATAATTTTAAACAAAATTAAAAAATGTATTCAAAATATAAATAAATACTATATATAAATTATACTAAAATAACAGAAGGACAGACAGACAGAGAGAGACAGATGGATAGATGATAGATAGATAGAGATAGACAGGCAGTCAGACAGATAGATAGCCAGAGATAGATATATAGACAGAAAGACAGACAGATAGATATAGATAGAGAGACAGATAGACAGACAGACAGATAGATAGAGACAGGCAGATAGACAGACATACAGATAGAGAGACAGACAGACAGTCAGACAGACAGATAGATAGCCAGAGATAGATATATAGACAGAAAGACAGACAGATAGATATAGATAGAGAGACAGATAGACAGACAGACAGATAGATAGAGACAGACAGATAGACAGACAGACAGACAGACATACAGATAGAGAGACAGACAGACAGTCAGACAGACAGATAGATAGCCAGAGATAGATATATAGACAGACAGATAGATAGACAGATAGATAGATAGATAGATAGATAGATAGATAGATAGATAGATAGATAGATAGATAGATAGATAGATAGACAGATATATAGAGAGACAGATAGATAGAGTCAGACAGACAGATAGATAGATACAGACAGACAGACAGACAGATATATAGAGAGACAGATAGATAGAGTCAGACAGACAGACAGACATAAATATAGATAGAGACAGACAGACAGAAATATAGATAGAGACAGGCAGACAGATAGACAGACAGACAGATAGATAGAGACAGGCAGATAGACAGACAGACAGACAGACATACAGATAGAGAGACAGACAGACAGTCAGACAGACAGATAGATAGCCAGAGATAGATATATAGACAGACAGATAGATAGACAGATAGACAGATAGATAGATAGATAGATAGATAGATAGAGACAGACAGATATATAGAGAGACAGATAGATAGAGTCAGACAGACAGATAGATAGATACAGACAGACAGACAGACAGATATATAGAGAGACAGATAGATAGAGTCAGACAGACAGACAGAAATATAGATAGAGACAGACAGACAGAAATATAGATAGAGACAGGCAGACAGATAGACAGACAGACAGACAGATAGAGACAGACAGAAATATAGATAGACAGGCAGACAGACAGATAGACAGACAGACAGAGACAGACAGAAATATAGATAGAGACAGGCAGACAGATAGACAGACAGAGACAGACAGAAATATAGATAGAGACAGGCACACAGATAGATAGAGACAGACAGACAGACAGAAATATAGATAGAGACAGACAGATAGAGACAGAATGATAGAAACAGACAGACAGTCTCGTGGTTAACTGCTTCATTAAGCTGTATCATTTGTTCCAGTATAATCTGCTGTATCAGGACCTGAAGAGAATCTCTAAGAATGGCGAGTATTTCTGCAAAGAGCTCGTGGCCGTGTTTCAGCAAAGGTAACATACCAACACACAAACATTTCTTCTCACACGTTTATTGTAGTATTTGACCTCCAAGACTAGATTACACTAAAGATGCTCAACGTTCCATTCTTAGGGGAAGATAATGAAATGGAAAAGAATATAATAGTTCTCCTGAAAATGTGCTTTGAAATGTTCAGGACAAAATCTCAATGAGCTGAGGATCCTCGGCTGTCTCACAGCAAACAAGCAGGACAGACACAACTCACACCTTTTCTTTGAATTTAGATCTGAACTGGAGATCAACTATTCAAAAGGACTTCAGAAGATCGCAGGGAAACTCCTTAAAGTCTCCAAAGAGATGAGCGACAGGTTAGTGAGCATGCATCTGTTTATTATATCTTTTTTATTTTAGTTTTATATATATAGTATACAAATCATAATATATAGATTATATCTTATATATAAAAATATCAAGTATAAATATATATATATGGTTTACTGCCATAATATATATATATACATATATAAAACATAAAAAAATATTATTATATATGGCAAATTATATAATAATATAAATTCTAAGACACTATTTATAGATAATGCCAATACAATGCAATTAAAAAAAAAATAGGTTTCTAATTATATTTTTAACGAGTGCAAATATCTCAAAATCCTTGAAACAATTAAAGCAACACATTAGAAAATATTAAAATCTTGTTTCCAGAGAATGTATCTTTATTATGAGTGTATTTAGTCTTGCACTGACAGATGGTTTTATGTGTTTTAAGACTTTAATATCTTATGTACAGTTGCTCTTCATGTCAGTTTTAGACTTTTAGATAGTGTATCTGGAAAATAATACAAAAATACTAGATTTAGAACAGGACTTTTTGCAGTGTAATGTCATGTTGACTGTGTCAGCAGTGCAGGTTAATATTTGATGCACAAACTCATTGACAGTTTTTCCTCTTCAAAGCTCCACATATCGCGCGTGGTCCTTCATATCAGATGAAATGTACGCCTCAGCAGATGCCCACTGGTATGACACTACACTGGATGAGGCTCTTTCTATTATTCATGAGAGTTGCTGTAGAGTTTTTATACTGGGCTTATTCTTTCAGCATACTGGGAAATGCTCTCAACCAAGATGCTATTCAGGAAATCCGTCAAATCCTAGATGAACACAGCAAAAGAAAAAGACCGGTATACCACTTCATGTTTATGCAACATATGCATATACCGATCAGGCATAACATTATGACCACCTTCCTAATATTGCGTTGGTCCCCCTTTTGCTGCCAAAAGAACCCTGACCCGTCGAGGCATGGGCTCCACTAGACTCCTGAAGGTGTGCTGTGGAATCTGGCAGCAATATATTAGCAGCAGATCCTTTAAGTTCTGTAAGTTGCGAGGTGGGGCACATCCCACAGATGTTCGACTGGATTGAAAACTGGGGAATTTGGAGGCCTGACACCTTTCTATCAGAACAAGCTTTCTAACTTCTTGAGCAATTTGAGCTCCAGTAGCTCGTCTGTTTGATCGGACCACACCGGCCAGCCTTCGCTCCCCACGTGCATCAATGAGCCTTGGCCGCCCATGACCCTGTCGCTGGTTCACCACTGTTCCTTAATTGGAGCACTTTTGATAGACACTGACCACTGCAGACCGGGAACACCCCACAAGAGCTGCAGTTTTGGAGATGCTCTGACCCAGTCGTCTAGCCATCACTATTCGGTCCTTGTCAAATTTGCTCAAATCCTTACGCTTGCCCATTTTTCCTGATCGAACACATCAACTTTGAGGACAAAATGTTCACTTGCTGCCTAATATATCCCACCCAATAACAGGTGCCGTGATGAAGAGATAATCAGTGTTATTCACTTATTCGGTCATAATGTTATGCCTAATCGGTGTATATTTACATTAGGATTTACAGCAGCATGTTTAAATTAAGTCTTGTTTGTATAGCTCGACAGTGCTGTCGAAAAGTCCGGAAAGCTTGTTCTTACAAACTGGAGTGAGCAAATTAAGGTAAGAAAATACTTATTTCGGAGGAACCAAATCAAACAACCCAATATTAAAAAGGAATTCAGAAGCAGTTTTGCCACAAGGAGAATATGATATGAACAGAAATGTCTGTTTCTACAGATGAAGAAAAAGCTGATTGGGTTGACAAGAGAACATGAAGCTCTCTTCAGCTTTGTGGAGAAAAATAAGCAAATCTGTACAGAGAAAGAGAAGCAGAAGGTATTTGTGATTGTTCATTGACTGGGGAAAAGCAGTAAACACAGTTATGTTTGTGATATAATGCCGTTCATTTGTGTCCAGATGTTTAACAGATTGACTAAATCAGCAGAGCTTCAGGCCAGAGTTGATGAGGACTATTTCAACACCAACATGGAGGGTCACCACATCCGGCTGAAGCTGGAGAACACGCTGAAAACCTGCTACCAGGTTCAGGCTGTTTTCCACATCTTCACATTTGTATCCTTTCTGAAGCCCTTGCATTTTGACTGATTCAGTGCTGCATTTCAGATCATTCAGGAGCTTGAGAAGCAGAGAATAGAGACTCTGTCCAACGCCCTAAACAAGTACAGCCTCTTCATGACTGTATACGCACAGACTGTCATTCACGTGAGCAACTGAATCATTCAGATCTTTAGATGCTGCCTTTGAATTCATGAGTGTGAATCAAAGCGGCCACAAACCACACAATTACGAATTGGATTCAGTACTGTTCAATACTTTCACAAAAAAAATTATTTACTGTTGCCAAACAATACCACAAAATTCAGTACCACACTTTGTGTTACAATAACTTCATGACAATAAAATATAAATATTTGGCTTCAATATTACATAATTTAAAGGCACAATATGAAATTTTTCACCGCTAGAGGACGCTTATTCAAAACAAAGGCGGAACTTGACAACGCCTTGATTTCGCTGAATCATGGGAGTTGTAGTCTTCACCTCTACAGCCGGTGGAAAAGAATCCGACGGTATATCATATCATATTCATGGATGAGCTAATGTATTAAAGATTTATTAACGGTACAGTAGTATGAAGCCGGGTGGGAGCTTGATGACGCTGGAGCGACTACTAATGAGAGACGAGTGCAACACACGCTCAAGAGAAGTGGAGCTTTTATTATGCCTCAGACGAGCGCTTCCGCTTCTTCCGCTCATGCGTATGTGGGGTAACGCAGCACTGTTTTATCAGATTACATACATTTGAGTGTGTTGAAAGTTATGCTATAATGTGCGTTCACTCTGCAGCTACTATGAGACACTTGTTGCACACTGCAGTGAGCTAGATCGATACTAGGCATGGTAAACATGGTACAGTTTACTCGCAGTAAATCAAGAAAACCAGATTTAAACAATAAGACTAACTGTGATGAGCTGTATAACGCTAACTATGTTTACATGCTCCCTCATAATGCGATTATAATAGGATTTTGACAATATTGTGATGAAACTTTACCTCATGTAAGCGCAATACTTTGATCAAACTAATGCGATTAAGCTCATAATCGTAGTAACCATAGTCGCATTAAACTAGGTGGCGTAAGCAGATTTTAATCGCAATAAAGAGGCATGTAAACGCCTTAAAATCACATTATTTCCACTCTGACCAAAGTGTGCGCATGTGCGCGGATTTACATGGATACTGTGTGTTGTTCACACAACTTCATGAATGAACTTCGGGACATTATTCTGAAGTTTTCTTTTCTCCAAATCACTAAACTCTGTCAACACAACTCGCTGCGCACGCAAGTCTCTGCTCCGTATCTTCATCTAGACGGCGCCAAGAACACGACGACAGCAGGCAAACCCGGCATTGCGATGTTCATCACGGTGCCGAATAATATCCAATAAGCTACGTCCATAAAAATGTATAACGAATTTGATGCGAGTAGAAACAATGGCCGGTAACATGCATACTGTATGCCTATCTGAACTAATAAGTATGGTATAAAAATTACTTATTAGCGAATAATCAGAATAATGAAAATTGCATGTGAACTGGAGTGAAGAGAACTGCTCATGTCATGTAAACATCTTACTGCGATTAAGACCTTACTCTGATTATTATAGTCACATTATTGGTGCATGTAAACGTAGTCAATGTTTTGTTTTTTGACGATGAATGACTCCAAACAGTTGCTCACCTGTCTAATAAAACACACAACATATTAAAGCATCTTTGGTGTTTTCTTGGTTTCTACAAAATAAAACCGGAAATCGAGGGTAAGGCGGGTATGGATGTAATTGATGGGCGACGCATGGACACGGTCCTTGTCCTGGTTAAAATTGCTTATTTCTCTGGATTTAAACATTTGGGATAATGGGATACACAAGTCATCAAAATATATAACATTGGTCTAGTGGTTTTTGGATATTTTAATCCAAAAATCTTACATATTGTGCCTTTAACATCTTTTTAAAAAATGTTTTAATCATATAATATTTAGACAAAATTAAAGAGTAAATTAAAGTATTTTGGTAAATTAACCTGCTCCTGTTATATGGTGTTGTATCAGTTAAACGTTTATTCAATATTAAATGCAAATATATGTAAATATAAATGGTAAAACTTAACAATAAGGTTTCATCAGTTAAAATTAGTTAATTACATTAGTTAACAGATGTAACAGATGCTAACAGATGCAACTTTTGATCTTAAAAAGTAGCCTATTAGTAAATGCTGAGATTAATAAACGCTGTAGAAGTATTGTTCATTCTTAGTTCATGTTAACTAATGTTAACGAATGAAACCTTATTGTAAAGTGTTACCCATATTTATTTCCCCTCTAATTCATGCAATGTTTTTGTAAAGTTTACCTCCTCACTTCAAATTCAGTTCAAACAGGCAACACTTTAAGCATTTTCCATATACTGTGAACAAAATACATTTATAAAGTAAAGTAAGCGTTCAATTAAAAGCAGTTATGCCCCGTTTAGATTCGTCTTGAAGTGGTTAAACTGACTTTTAGGTGAGTTTTTTTTCTTTTTTCTTTGGCAGAGTCACAAACAGATCGAACAGGCCGTACTGAGGGTTGATGTGGAGAAAGACATTCAATCACTGGTCGAGGATGTCAGCGCGACAGCGGACGAGAACAAAGCTGAATTTCTCATGGCTGACTACTTTGTAAGTCTTTGAGTTTACAACACTAAGTCATGTGGAAGGAATGTAAATGAAATGGGGTTGTGTGTGTGTGTGTATGTGTGTAGGAGGAAGAAGGAAAAACAGTCATGGGAAAAGACAGAAGGAAAGATGGCATCAGGACTAAACTTCAGCGTCTAGAGGACTGCATCACGAAAACAAAAAGCGACAGAGAAGGTTTGGATCTTGTAGGCATAAAAATTCAGAGGTGGTGCTAAGAATTTTTTTTAAAAACTTCCATATCCTGCATTTAATTTATTTTCCATTTTACCGTAACTATACATTTACAAGGTCACATTGTAAAGTGTACAGTTATTAAGCACGTTATCAATTTCACTGAACATCTTTATTATAACCTTATTGGCTCATTGAATCAATGACCCTGTCGCCGGTTCACCAGTTCCTTCCTTGGAGCACTTTTGATAGATCCCCCACCCACAAGAGCTGCAGTTTTGGAGATACTCTGACCCAGTCGTCTAGCCATCACAATTTGGCCCTTGTCAAACTCACTCAAATCCTTACGCTTGCCCATTTGTCCTGCTAACACATCAACTTTGAGGACAAAATGTTCACTTTGGCCTAATATACCCCACCCCGTAATGAAGAGATAATCAGTGTTATTCACTTCACCTTTCATAATGTTATGCCTGATCGGCAGGCCCACACGGAATCTGTGCCCGCAGACTTCCGCAGATTAGTGCCCAACATTGAGAAGCATACACAACTTGCGCGTCAGGCTTTTTTTTAGTGAGAGAGTGTTATTTTAAAATGTCTAAAATAAAATTGACCCTGGAGGAGTTAAGGAAACATCACTTGTCTGCAAAAAATACTTATTTATAGCTATTAAAAGTAGTTCAATTATTTACTTACTATTTATTTTGCTCTATTGTTTAAAGATATTAAATTGTTTATTTAATGATTTGTGTACAATACAATTGATAAAGCAATATTTTCTCCGTCTTTTAGTGGATGTACTATAAGAGAGATCTAGCTTTGTTTAAAAAAAACTTCTGTTTGTATTTGTTATAAACCTTAAATAAAAGTTAAGACGTGAATATTTGGTATTTTATTTGTAATGCTTTTAGTTTCAATACTCTCTTAAATCTTTTTAACATATTCAGATTCTTCCAGAAATCACAAAAAATGTCCACAGATTCCACGTGGCCCTGCTATAAGCACATCAATGGCACTTGTTTGCCAGAATGGAGAGCCTGATACTGTTCCTAAATATCAGAAGAACAAACGATTGGACAACTGTAGAGACACTATTTTAGAAGAGGACCTCAGGGAAGTGTGATATGACCCCTTTAAATAGAACTGGTTTGTTCCTCAGAGATCTTATTAGGTGGTTCTGTCCTGTTTTATTGTCCACGTTATATGACATCTAGCTCAACGCTGACACACAAATCTGGTTTGCAGGTTTAGAGAAAATGGTGAAAGTATACACAGACCAACCAAACTTCTCGAATAAAAAAAACCTGGAGGAAACAGAACAGCTACTGGACGAGGTGAGATGTTACATTTCATTCCAATGTTCCACAACATGTTAAGTATCTGTTTAAATATTTATTAATATTTAAACAAAAAGATATTACCAAATACTGACAGATCTCTCTCGGTAGGCCATCCTCAAACTGGACCTTTTAGAGGCGACGCACTGCAAACTGACCCACAGTCTGGCGGAGTTAGAGGGAAAACCCAAATCAAGACATCGATTCAGTGACAGCATCACGAAATGGAAAGAAAAGGTTTTGCACATCCTATCCTGAAAACCACCTTTTCCGTACTAGAAGCAATATTTCATTTATAATTTATTCTAATTTTAGCAGGGTCAAAATATAGCCCGAAAGTAGAACAATAAAAAAAACATGTTCATTTGTTGAAATAAAACAGACGTTAAAAAGGTACACTATAGCCATGTTTCCACCTCAGGAACTAGGGGCTTTGGGGTGGTACTCGCTGTGTTTCGACCACAGGAACCGGGGTCTAAAAGTTCTGGGTAAAAATTTAGAGGTAGTATTTTTTCAAAGTTCAGGAACTTTCGGGGGTGGGACTTGGGCGCTGAACATGCTGATTGGTTTAGTTCACAAAGCACTTTATTTCAACTTAAAATCTGGGACCATTTTTGGGATTTCCACCTGGATTTGGCCTACCCAAATTGAAAAGCTTCCCATACCCACATACAGTGGTCTAAATACACAATTATGGTCATTTTAAAGGAAACCCTTTGAAGTTTCATAAACCACTGCTAAAAGTGATAAACATGTAAGTATATGTTATCTAAGCTGTAATAATGATTTTTTTGGTTATAAATTCAGTGAAAGTGTGCAACTCAGGCCCTGTGTGCTCTAGCACCCTGCAGACAGTTTGGGCTGTTTCCACCAGATTCCAGATAATAGTGGAAAAAATTATTTTGTCTGTATCATGTTGAGTGCAAAATTTATACAAAATACAAATGGATCTGGGCCCACCTTACCCTCTGCAGGGTGCTAGAGCACACAGTGCCTGAGATATACACTTTCAAAAATGAATTTATAACCAAAAAAATCAAAAACGCCTACTTTGTTCAGGGTTCCTACACAATTTTCATTTCAAAATTCCATACTTTTCCAGACTCAAATTTCCAGACTTCCCTACAGATTTTTCCGACCATATTTAACTTCAACTGCTAACAAGTATGTTACATTCTAAAGATTTAGTAATGACGTTTTTGCCTTTTATTACGATAGGAAAGTAGCTAAACAGGAAGTAAGGTGGGAGAGAGAGGGGGGCGGGATTGGGAAAAGTCCATGAGGCAGGACTCGAACTCGGGTCTCCCGAAGCACAACAGCACTACATGGCGACGCACTTACCCACAATGCTATCAGCGCCGACAAGTATGTTACACTCTGAGTCAAAACCTCAATGTAGGCTATCATGTTAAATTTGTACATTTGAAAATTGTAGCTACTGTTGCTTGTACAAGTCAATTTAAAACCAAACCCAGTCAAGTTCAAAGCACAAACTGAAATGCTAAATCAGTGCAATGTTATTCATATTTGTAATTTTGTAATTTAAATAACTGTAAACCCCTACAGAAACAGAAGGGACGTTCATGTACAATTAACCAGAAAATTAGAAAATAGAGCTAAAGTCAATTGACAATGCTTAATTGGCTGTTAGGTACAGCAAACTTGTAAAGACTGTTTAACCAATAGGCTAATTATAAATCAAATATTTAGAAATCCTATATTAAAATATTGCCTTTTGTGACCTTAACGATTAAAATGCTAAATCAGTCAAAAATTTTTAAAGGGTTATTAATTTGCCCAAAAATGAAATTTCTATCATCATTTACTTACCCTCAAGTCATTCTAAACTAATAAGACTTTTGTTAATATTGGAAATCTTGGACACATGAAGATATTTAAAGGATTAGTTCACCTCAAAATGAAAATGTCCTAATCATTTACTCACCCCAATGCTTTCCAAAATGGCACCAACTCAGTTGGTTGCTCAAAAACTTAATTTATTTTCACTGAAGAAAGTAAGGCATGGATATCTTGGATGGCATTGAGGTGAGTAAATGATTAGGACATTTTCAGTTTGGGGTGAACTAGTCCTTTAATAAAGGGACTGAAATCTCTCAGATTAAAAAAAAAATATATATATTAATTTGTGTTAATATAATAAAGTCTTATGGTTTTGAAAGACATGGGGGTAAATAAAATGACAAATTTTCAATTTGGGTGTACTATTCCTTTAAGAACTCCACCATCGACTCAAACCCAACTTGCTTTCTCAAACTACAAAGTGCTGTGTCAATCGGTACATTATGGGCTTCGTGACTTGATGTGGTCGATCTTGGTCCCACCTTGGTCTGGGCCATTAACGTTGTGAGACTGTGTGGTGGATGCTGTGATGAGATGACAATGCTTTTGGCCTAGCATATGGCTTACAATTGCCGCCTCCCCCACATGTCAAATAATTTGACACAAAGTTTGCAAATAGCTTTCTTTGTAAATTTTAAATCTTTGGCTAACCAGGCTTTATATTTAGGATTGGCAAGCCAGCCCTCGGAAAACTTGCATTTTCCCATTTTGTTTGCCGTGAAGTCCACACTCAAATGTAAAAATCAAGGACAACGTTCCAGGTTTTTTTAGTCAAGCAGTTTGAGGTAGGGGCGTTGTGATGGCAATTGCCGCCTAACAAAATAACAACCAATCACAGCAAACCTAAACTCCAGCAGATCAAGTGTAAAAACGATCGGCAGCGCTGGCAGACTGATCCAAACGCCATGAAAAAAACCAGATTGTATACATTATATATTTATTATATACATTAAGAAATTCTTAATTTTATATTTAGAAAACGAAATAGGGACAATAGTCTGGAAACATAAATATTTTTCCATACTTTTCCAGACCTGGAAATTACTCAAATCAAATTCCATACTTTTCCATACTTTTCCAAACCCCGTAGGAACCCTGTTTGTTTGTCTTCAACTTGTACCACTCTAGTTTAGGTCAAGACAAATATTCATGACACTGTTATAAAATAATTTGACAGCGTATTGACACTTAATGACATTTTAATGACAAATTCGATTTGTGCCACTGAAAAAAGTGGTCATAAAAAAATGTATGACATTATAATGGCCTCATGACAGCCAACGTCAAAACCAACCACATGACAGTTTAATGTAAGGTTAACCCATAAAGCTAAGTCGTTTCTTAAGTTTGATAATTAATCTACTATGTCATGATTATGACAGGTTATGATGTATTGGTTTATGTCAAGTTGTCATAACAAAAGACATCTCAAATAATGTCATCTTTGCATTAAAAATGACATCATTGAGCGAATGACACATATGGCGCTTTTCCAGAACACAGTACCAGCTCGACTCGACTCACCTTTGTTTGGTTTTCCACTGTGTAAAAGTTGTACCTGTACCTGTTTCCAGGTACTTTTTTTCCTATTACCTCCGGCGAGGTTCTGAGCGAGCTGAGGCGATACTAAAATGTGACGTGAAACACGGCAGACTGCTGATTGGTCAGAGACAATCGTCACTATTCATTGCGTCATCATTGCACGAACCAGACGGAGTATCCTGAATATTTTTTTCAAGGCGGTAATCCAGCACCCGGAAAGCGTACCTTCCATAGGGGCGGCCATTGCTAACCAAGCCATCACCTGCTGTTAGCATCCCATTGACTCCCATTCATTTTGGCCTCACTTTGACAGTGAATATCTTTACATCTGAGGCGTTTAAAGACTCCATTCGTCCATTGTTTATTTCTAAACAAATACCACAATGTATAAAAGGCTCCATTACCTTGTATCTTACACTATCGCCCCGTTGAAGCTGTTTTTGTCAAATATAGGCTAACGATTGCATCATAACCGTGCGACTGTGTCGCGTTGTTGAGCAAATTACCGTATAGACCCGAGGAGAAGCTCGCAGACAATATTTTACGGTCTATGAGGCAATCGGGGGGACGTGGAGGCATAAAGTCTGATAAAGTCAAGGGAGAAGCATGGGGAGAAGCCCATAGAGAGCCAAAAGCAACGGGACAAAATATTTCAACAACGGGATTCAGATTTCACTTTGCACAACTACTAGAAGACTTGCCACTGTCGGACAGGTTGCTCACGTCACATCTCCGTCGTCAAGCTCAATGCTTCTCCGTGACTTCACTTTTTCTCCATGAAGTATATGGGGTCGCTGTGTTCTTTTACTGTCTATGATTTTTTTACTGTCTATGGAATAACCCCACCATTTTTAAATAGTAATGGGTATATCACGCTATCTCTGGCCAAACTATTATGGCAGCTCGAAAGAATACGCCGTGGTCAAACGAGGAGTTTTCCTTTGTTTGGTTGCAGAAGAGCGGATCCAGCGAGAGCTTGATGGGGCAACGAGGAACGAAAAAGTTTCCTGCGGCGTCGCTATGACGACCAGGTGCTATTGTGGAGGTACTTTCTGCAATGGAAAACGGAGCGAAAAGCGAGCCGAGTCGAGCTGGTACTAGTAATGGAAAAGCGCCATTAATGACAGTTGTCATAAACATGCATAAAACTCATGTGTCATGTCAGTCTTATAGTGCGTTCACACCGCCGCCGGCGAGAGCGTCAAAGTGGCTGGAAGTTGAAATCAGGTCAACTTTATGGTAATGAGCTATGACGCGGTTCGGTGGCAACCAATGGGAATGTAGTAGAGCTCCGCTTTCTAGAGAACGCTGTCCTGGAAACTTTGGGTCCGACCACATTAGTTCCCAAGCAAAATAGAGGAGAGGTTGATCACTGCTGGTGCGCCGGGTTTGATAAGAAGACGCGCAACATTATTTATACACCACACAATTTTTTAATTGCTTTTAATTGTTTTTTTTCGTTAGCTAACATGTAACTATAATTGTTAAGTTCTTTCCATCAATCTGCTTTTGTTTTACTTTCACATTTAAATGATTTCATGAGGTTATATTATACGGTTATACCCTACCGGTGGTCAGTCTGCACAAACGCCGATCAACATGATTGTTTGCTTTGCAGCCCCTTTAAATGCAGTTCTAAAAAAGACCAAGCATTCGATCTACGTCAGAGCGGCAGCGCGTCCACGAATCTTTCTACAGTGTCGATGGCAGGGCGGCCAGAACGAAGTTTGACGCTCTCGCCGGCGGCGGTGTGAACGCACAGTTATGCACACACATTCAAGTAAAGTGTTACCGATTAGGTTCCACAGCACACCCCGAAAAGCCAAACCAATGTTTATTACTGTCGCATTCTCTATTTACCAGCAGACTGACTCTCCTATTTTCAGCTTCTTTTTAAATGGGTGATTCGCCGGAAGGTTTGAGATTTAGCATGATCCATGTTAACCTTTCTCGCTTTTTGTAACAACTAACCTCTCCCACTCTCCCACAATTTAAGATTGAACATTGGTCTGGGGAGTCTGCTATGCATTTTCTACTGCACAAGAGGCGTGATCAACGAGCATAAATTAAATGACTCTATGCAATTGGATAGGCCTTCAACCAATCAGACCACAAGAGACGTGATCAACAGGCATCGATCCATCGCTTCTCTATCCGTCATTGTGTTAAACCCACCAATAGCGCGCCAGGTGGATAAGCCAGTCTGTGATTGGTTCCCGCAAAAGTGTAACAGAAGCAGTAGAAATTAATTTACAGGTTTCTAGACTGAGCTGCAGGGCGAAATCAAATCGCTGGCTGATCAGGCTGGGTTTACCCAGTCTACTCTCCCACACCATGCACGCATTAAAGTAGCTGGAGCAACTGACGACTCACAAGCGAGTGATGCATGTACACAATTTCCCGCGAAAAACCATCCCGTCAGCTCTAAAATATAAACATTTATAATAAGCTTACCATAGTGGATCAGGGTAAGACAGAACCACATTTTGAAAGAAGGACTGAAGATGTATTAAGTCATTATTTAAATTTTGTTCATTTTGAACAAAAAGTTACATACTGTACCTTAATATTGAAAAACTAACGTTTTATTTGAGCTAGTTATCAAGGAAACATTTCCCATTCATAACTTGATGTACTAAAATAACAAACAAAAATGTATAAAAATGAAAACTTGAACTGAAATTAAAATGAAGACAGAAAATAAAAACAATTAATTCAAAATAATAATAATAATAACAATATCTCAATGATAATAAAATAACACTGAATTTTAGTAAAACTATTATATTACTTTTGGGAAAGGTTGAACAAAAACATGAGTCTGTGTAGGTACTACATGGGGACTGATAAATAGAATAGAATAAAAAAAACTCAAATATGGTTCATTTTGTTTTATAGATTTATCTGAAAATCTAGTGTGAAAAGAAACTCTTAAACCATCCTTGGCTGATTCTGATTCATGCAAAACCACCATTAAACATGCAAGCCTTGATGAATCCAGGACATGGAAAATGATATAAACATAATAAGTGGGTTAATTGAGAAAATAGGTCAACTCTATAGTTTAGCATCATATTTTAATGCGATTGCTTTTAAACGGCCTACAGTTGAGTGTAATAAATAGGTTTCCACAAGGCTGCAGGGTGGAGAGAGACAGTATCACAATTTTAACAAACAAGGTTAAGCCAAAAAACATCCATGTTTCATGAGTTTTTAAATTCTATCCAGGACTGTGAGCACAGTGTAGTGCAGCTTTCCCGACCTACGAGGATCAAAAAGACTCCGTTCAGATCCCGACAGTCCATGAGGACCGCCATGATCAATAAGAGTGCGCTGACCAACCAAACCCCTGATATGACAAGCAAAGAGCCCTCGAATGAGACGACCAAAGTCGATGATCAACAGAGTGGTCCGGTTAATGGATGCGTGACTGAATCTGAAGAGGATAAAGGTGAACAGCGGGCCACGTGTTTTTATCTTCTCTTCCATTCAAGGCTTTCTTAACACACAAACTGATTTAATAAACAGGTGCAGAATGCTGCTCTATCGGCAGATGCAAGGCTTTATACAGCTTTACGTCAGAAAGAGAGGACGAGTTAAACATTAATGAAGGTAATATGGTAGTTCATCTTAATACATCATCCCTCAGCACCTGCTTTCTGTTGACTGTCCCTCTTCAATCTGGCAGGAGACGTACTGGATGTCTTTCAGAAGGACGACACGGGCTGGTGGTTCGGTGAGCTGAACGGACAGAAAGGACATTTCCCTTCCACGTACGTCGAAGAGCTGCCCGTTTTTACTGCAATGAAGTCATCTGAGGCTTAGCTTCGAAAGAGCATGTGAAGAAAAAGGTCACCGACCTC
Organism: Gobio gobio; assembly: GCF_949357685.1. NCBI lineage: Eukaryota > Metazoa > Chordata > Actinopteri > Cypriniformes > Gobionidae > Gobio > Gobio gobio. Next base: position 50,656,980 of record NC_137103.1, on the reverse strand, counting down.
AGTGCCACTGAATTAAGATTCACTCATGATGTAGGGTTAAACACACACTTAAACCAATTACTTTCACATGACCTTCCCACGTGATTACAGGTTCACATGATTCATTTAAATGAATCATTTCAAAAGATTCCCTCACTCCAAAGAATGATTCACTCACAAATTGTAAATAACTACACTGAGTAGTTTTACGCATATATCTATATATATCTATCTATATACAATATCTAGGTGATTAAATATTTTAGAGCAGAGCATATATGTATTTACTACAAAAAGTCTGGAAAGTAAAGTTATAAAAGGTCATGTTTTCAGGTTTTTCATGACCACGGGAAGCCTATCAATTAAATACGTGGCTACAGCTCGTTTTATCCAAATGTATTGTATTGCGATTTTATTTATGATATTTGACACCACAGTAATAAACCACAAAATGCAAATGCTTTAGAACTTCTTGTCACTGTAGTATAAAACTAAATTAAGAAATTTCAAAGCACATTTTTAAAGACTTTTTCATGTTTATTGCTAAAATTACAAATCAATAAATGAATGTAGAAAAAATTGAAAGGTAAAAATGTACAAAAAAATGAATGGTAAATAAAAGCTCAATGTACTTGATAATGATATCTATAAATATGGTGTCTGGGTCTCTGACCGTTTCAAAAGGATCTGTAATGAGCAATTAGCTTGGGTTCATCAGTCAGGCCATCTTTGCACCGCTGTGAAGCGCCACAAACTCTCTCCGGACATTAGCGAGGAAGGCAGAGAAGTTGTTGGTCTCCTGCAGTCTGCGTTCTAGATGTGCCATTTTCTCCAGTGGAGGGTCACAAGAGATAACTGAGGGGAAAAATATAAATCACATTATTCAGAACTTAAAGGGTTAGTTCACCCAAAAATGAAAATTCTGTCATTAATTACTTACCCTCATGTCGTTCGACACCCGTAAGACCTTTGTTAATCTTCGGAAAACAAATGAAGATGGCTCAGAAAGGCCTCCATTGGCAGCAATGACATTTCAATCTCTCAAGACCCATAAAAGGTACTAAAGACGTCGTTACAAAGTCCATCTCACTACAGTGGCTTTACAATAATTTTATGAAGCGACGAGAATAGTTTTTGTGCGAAAAAATAAATAAAAATAACGACTTTTTTCAACAAGTGCTTGTCTTCCGTCTAGGCCTCAGACGTGAACTCACGAAGCACCACGACGCATGCGCGAGAATAGAGCCGGCGAAAACTATTCGCGTCGCTTCATAAAATTATTGTAGATTTTTTCCCCTGACCTGCTGCTGTCTGCGTTTCCACTGCGGTCTAAAGTACCGTGAAGATTAGGCAAATTAGTCCAGTGAAGTAGGACTGTGCACGACTGCTCCTCTCAGTCAGCGACGGACAGTAATCATTTTTGTGCGATACTGTCTGCAACAATAACAAGTATAGAGGAGATTCAAGCAGCGCTGCTTTTGCTGGTTATGTATTGGTTTACTAAAGAGGTCATTAACAAAACGGCGGAAAAGAGACGAGCACTGATACTAAAGCGTATTCTGAAAGCTCGTAAAGCTAGATTTAAAATAAGACAACGTATGTTATTATCAGCTATTACGGACATTGACTGTGAGATGGCTGAGATGATTGCGTGCCATCAGACAGAAAGAGCAAGACTGATATTTACTGAATGCAGAACGAACCTTGCAAGACTTTTAAAAATGTCGGTTGAAATAAAATGCTGCGTGAGCTCAACCAATCAGCATGTTCAGCGCCCAAGTCCCACCCCCGAAAGTTCCCGAACTTTGAAAAAGTACTACCTCGCGAGCAGGGCCATTTGGAGGGGGAAATATTTACCCAGAACTTAATTTAGACCCTGGTTCCTGCGGTCGAAACACACCGAGTACCACCCCAAAGTTCCTGGGGAAAGTTCCTGCGGTGGAAATGCGGCTTTTGTAACGATGTCTTTAGTACCTTTTATGGGTCTTGTGAGTGCAAATTACATTGCTGCCAATGGAGGCCTTTCTGAGCCATCGGATTTCAACAAAAATATCTTTGTGTTCCGAAGATGAACGGAGGTCTTACGGGTGTCGAACGACATGAGGGTAAGTAATTAATGACAGAATTTTCATTTTTGGGTGAACTAACCCTTTAAACTTCAATCATCATTATAAACTAACATTTACAAAGATTGGGCTGAGTAGGATTTTCTTAAAAGAAGTGAATCTTTTACTCAGCAAGGATGCATTAAAGGATCGTTCACCAAAAAATGAAAATTCTGTCACCCTCATGTCTTTCCAAACCCATAAGACTTTCGTTCATCCTCAGAACACAAATTAAAATCTTTTGATGAAATCTGAGAGCTTTGACAAGAATGAACCAATGAGGTTCATTCTTGTGTTACGCAGCAATTTTGAGCTTCTGTAAGAACCAATGAGGTTAATTCTTGTGTTACGCAGCACGTTTGAGCTTCTTCAAGAACCAATGAGGTTCATTCTCATGTTAAAATTTGGACTAAACTGCTCAATTCATATGGATTAGTTTTACGATCTCTTTTTGAACTTTTTGAAGCGTCAAAGTGGTAGTTGCGTAGCTGTCAATGGAGGGACAGAAATCTCTCAGATTTCATCAAAAAGATCTTCATTTGTGCTCCGAAGATGAACAAAAGTCTTATGGGTTTGGAACGACATGAGGGTAATTACAAAATTGTAATTTTTGGGTGACCAATCCCTAAATGTATCAAAATTGACAGTAAAGACATTTATAAAGTTACAAAAGATTTATATTTCAAATCAGTTGCTGAAAAAATATTAAGCAGCACAACTGTTTTCAACATTGATAATAAGAAATGTTTCTTGAGCAGCAAATCATCATATGCGAATGATTTCTGAAGGATCATGTGACACTTAAGACTGGAGTAATGATGCTGAAAATTCAGCTTTGATCACAGGAATTAAAAATACATTTGAACATAAAATCAAATAAAAATCTGTTATTTTAAATTGTAAATATATTTCACAATATTACAGTTTCCAATGTATTTTAATCAAATAAATGCAGCCTTGATGAACAGAAGAGAATTCTTTCAAGATAAAAGACGGATCAGAAGATGAATCCTTACTGTGGTAAACACCCTCTGCATCAAGCTGGAGGAGGAACGTATGGACCAGGTCTGGATCTTTACGACTGATGTTCCTGAAGACAAACTGCAGCTTCTCACCTTCAAATCAACAGATGTTGGTGATACATGATCAAATCTTACATCTCCAAGTATGAGACAATTATTAAAAATGCTTTAATTTTTCTAAAACAACATACGATTGCATTTCAAATTATATTATTAACAACAAGCTGAGTGAAAAAGGTCAATTGAAAATGCTCACATTTGATTAGTGATCTAGAAATAGTGATAAATGTTTTTCAAGATCCTAAAACCTAGATTTAAACCTGGGCCCGTATTCATAAAGAATCTTAATGCAAAGAGTAGCTCCTAGTGACAAAATTCTAAGAAAATTCTTTGAAATGTGGGCGTTTACTCTTAAAATTAACCAAAAAATCCTAGTAAAGAAAAAAGTAATTCAGAAAGCATCTTAACCCTTAAAAGAGGTCTTAAGGTCAAATTTGTTAGGAGCACCGACGAGGACTTTTAAGAGGCTTAAGAGTTTCTTTAGCAGCGGAGAAAATGTCAGAAAGACGAAGAGGGAGAAGAAATGTGTTGCAGACAATGGATGACAGTGACTTAAGACGCTATAGATTAGATCGTGCAGGGATCATGTTTGTTGCATTAAACCCAACTTTCAAACCACTAATTAAATAGACATGCCAGCAATCAGTGTAATTGGAAAGAGTGGAACACTGTTTATAGTTCTAAGCCAATCAAATACCTTATAGGAAATTAACAGCATGGTAAATAATAAAAGGATTTATATACATTATATATATATATATATCATGTGTGTGTGTGTGAGTGAGAGAGAACGGTAAAATAGGACAATTTGCGCTTGTAATTTCAAAGTGAAGGCTTAGAATAGACCCTATACTTAAAGGTCCTGTTCTTCGTGATCCCATTTTTCAAACTTTAGTTAGTGTGTAATGTTGCTGTTAGAGCATAAATTATACCTGTAAAATTATAAAGCTCAAAGTTTAATGCCAAGCGAGATATTTTATTTAACAGAAGTTCCCTTTCAAAGCCTACAGTGAACGGCCGGTTTGGACTACATCCTGGTACATCCTGCTTTAATGACGTCAGTAGAACAGTTTGTTGACTAACCTCCGCCCACAAGAATACGCAAAAAAGGGGGCGTGGTCTTGTTACTCTCCCACGTGGAGAAGAGGAAGTGTTGCGTTTGTAGAGTGTGTTTGTCGCCATGTCGTCGAGACGCTGTTATTTTCATCCCGGGTCTGATTCCGGCTCAAATTGATACGGTAATATAGACATGTTTACAATAACATTGAGCGCATGCATCTCCCCGTTATGGTAAGAGGCGTGACCTTTCCGGGCAACGTGCGCTAAGCTGCTGTCGAATCACAACACGGGAACCGCTGGCACAATCAGAACTCGTTACGTATTTCTGAAGGAGGGACTTCATAGAACAGGGAAATCATCAAGGCGTTTTTAGGACAGTGAAAACAGCGGTATACAGATAAGTAAATTGTGTGAAAAATAAGGTGTTTTTTTACGCGCGAAACATGAACACATGTTATATTGCACACTGTAAACACAATCAAAGCTTCAAAAACACAGGAAAAACGGGACCTTTAAAAGCGCTCCTTTTTTCCCCTTTTTGGACAACCAACCAATCAGTCTTCAAAAGACTGTGTCATACGTAGCAACGGGGTCAGCCCCGCCTCTTCACTAAGATAAAAGTTTTTGTATTTTCCTTGCTCAGAGTTGGTCTCAGATCGGTCCCGAATAGCTCTTAAGCTAAGACTCCTACGTAAAAGTTTTTAAGCTAAATTAGGAGTTTTCGGAGAGGACTCTTAGAATCTTTATGAATACGGGCCCAGGAAATTAACTAAGACTTAAAACTAAGACTTTTTGTACCTCACATTTGAATGATGTTTTTAACACATAATGAAAGAAAAGAAACTGCTTCATACTTCAGTCATATGCTATAGTTTAGCACAAAGACTTTACCTTGGATTTTTCTGATCTCAAGACTGAGGTGTTTCTGAAAGACGTCTTTACATTTGTTCAGCTTCTTCAGTCTGTCCTTGTTGGCTTTGTTTTGTGACTGAATCACTATGAAAAAAAAAGTATAAAACAAGCACAAATGACATCAGCAATAATAAACATCTGTCTGTGTGACTTTCTGTCACATGCTGGAAATGAAAACATTTATAGAGCTCATATCTATTTGTTTTATTGACCATACAACATGCAATTCATTTAAATATATTCTTCGTAAATGATTCACAAAATAACCAGTGTTTCTCAAAGGTGTTCAATTTGTAACAGTTAACACTCTCTTAATTTTAAGTGTAAACCATTACACATCAACATAAAGGCTAAGACAGTCCATGAGAGGAAAGAGAGGCCTACACACATTCCCTGTTTCTGGCCTGATCCTTCTTGAGCTTCTCAATTCTCTGAAATAAGAGTGCTTTATGATGCTCCTTGTCTTCAATCTCCGACACAACCTCAAGATGTTCGGCACTCTTCTCTTTCAGTAAAGACGTTTTCTCCTTCAAATCTAATTAATAAAAGAAAGAAAACATCATAGAGGTCATTAAACTGCCCACTGCAGATGGCATGAGTATTAAAGTGTGAAACTATTGTGCCAGTCAGGGCTTGACATTAACTTTTTTGCTCACCAGCCACTGTGGCTAGTGGTTTTCCAAAGTTACCAGCCACTCAGCATCTTCACTGGCCACAATATTGACATCGATACCACAGGGAAAAACTGCCATATAGATATTTTTAATATGATCTCATAATTTGGCAGCAGGTTTATTAGGCTGCTGTCCCTTTAAGACTTTACACACTGATCCATTATACTGTTATACATGCGTTTTCTTTCTCAACTGTTTATGTTCACTTAAAGCATAACTGACTGTGTTTACATTAATTATTGTCAAAAGTTCTGACCGCGATACCAAGTCGGTACTGAAATTTTAGAAATGTGACGCTTTGACCACTGTTGGACAGAATCGAAAACAGCTCTGACTGTCCATTGTGCTCACGCGCTCATCAAATATGTCTGTGATTGGCTACAATCACCAGCGCTTCAAAAACATATTGTAAATATTAGTGGTGGGCCGTTATCGGCGTTAACGTGCTGCGTTAACGTGAGACTCTTATCGGGCAATAAAAAAAATATCGCCGTTAATCTATTGTCAAAGTTGGGTTGGGAGCTGGGTCTATACTACGCAAGCTATGACTGTGATGATGACTAGCTATGATGACTTTCGAGTTGACACGCACCCGCCTCCTCTCACGCAGTCCGGTTTAACCCTCTGAACATGGCAAACTGGATTTTTTCCTCATGACAGCGTGTTACCATTGGTGTGGTCTGAATTTCGCACGGGGTTGCACGTAACGTTAATTCTACTTATTCCCGCAGATTTCGCGCTCGCATCTAAAGCGCACACACACATACCGTAATAAAGCCGCCTCTGACATACAAGTGCAAAAATTAGCTCCTTTTTCCAGCTTATTAATGATCAAATAAACTAAAAAATGTCTCAATGCCCATCTTGTTGAGTTTTAACGTAAACACAGTCGTAACCAGCTCACAGGAACAGTGTTTGGGATCCATGCGTGCGTCAGGTCTTAAAGAGACAGAAGTTATTTATTATTCAAATTACAAAAAGACAAACGATCACTTACGAGCACACATATTCTGAATGCCTTCGGCAGAATTCAAATGAGCCGTTTTAATCTAGATTAATTCCAAGATTACAGTGAGATTAATCTAAGATTAATGCCCACCACTAGTAAATATACATCAATGACGCTTTTCACAGAGAGCTTACACAGATAAACACTGGAGCGTTTGAATGCAGGCGCCTATCAGCCTACTGGTCCGCTGGTCGACGCCAGACACTCCCGCTTTCAGAACACTTTCAAACACTTCCGTGTGCTTTCAAACGCTCCTGTGCGTTGATCATTGTACCCAATCACAGACACATCCAATGAGCACAACGGTCAGTCAGAGGTGTCTACAATTCCGCCCAACAGTGCTCAAAGCGTCACATTTTTTAAATTTTAGAACCGACTTGGTATCGCGGTCGGTACTTTTCACAACACTAGTGTGTATTTGTCTGTTTATGCGCAATTATCAGCAAAAAATAACTCAATTTAGTACTGAGAGGCGGCTTTATGTGCGCACACTTTGGGTGTGAGCACAAAATATGTGGGAATGAGTAAATTGATGTACAATACGTGCAATCCCACGCCGAAATTCAAGCCCTGTAACATCCAACAATATTCATCCGGAGCAAATGAAATGAGTGCGTGAGGAGAGGCGGGTTTGTGTGTAACTCGCTGTCAGAGAGATGAGAGAGTGAGAAAGAGCAGCTGGTATCGTGTATGTATTCTGCAGAAAATGAGTATTGGAAGCATTTCGGATATTTCAGTATTGATATGTAGCAAATTTTTAAGATGCCTTTTTAAAAGAATAAAAGTTAAAAATGTTTTATACATCAAATTCAACCCTGCCAAAGTGGGTAGGAGTGACTTCGCCACTGCTGAAATCCACATGTATTTGGTGGGTGTTAATGTCAAGCCCTGGTGCCAGTCAACATCTTACCTTGTTTGTAAGTATGTATCATGTCAAACATGGTTTCATCCTCCTTGCATTTCTTAAAGCAAGTATCTGTGTTGGAAAAATAAAAATAAAAATCAACATTTATCAAATATATGATGTGTAAATGCTTAGTTTTATGATCAAAGCTCTGTAGTTTTAGTTGGGGGGGGGGGGCAAACATATAATGCAATGCAATACAATGATGATTGAGAGATGAACAAGTCTGTTGTATCAAATCTGTTGCACACATTTTAAGAATAAAAAAAAACTATGCATGTAGAATAAAGTAAACCTAAGTTGCTTCAGTAAATGTTTTTCTTCAAATATTAAAAAGTTTCAACAATATAAAAGTTATTCTTATGTTTACTTTATAAGAAACATTACAGATTTCACAGCAAAATGACACGTGACCCAGACCTTAGTTTTTACAATTATACTAAAAGGCCTCTTACTTGATAAAAGTGTTAAAACTACCAATCAGACGACAGAAGGCATGTAGTAGATTGTGTGCAACAGGTTTTTCAGCAAAGTTTAGATCATGTTGGTATTTAGAGAGCGTATAAATATTATGCTTTATAGGGTTAAAACTAACAAAACGGACCCTCTTTATCTTCTCAATGCATGTTATTATTTTCATAATCATTCACTAATATCTAATTGCCCCATCAAATTTCCCATTTATATCAAAGGTGCATGATGTTGGTAATTTAGAGGCCTTCGTGTTTAAAATATATATGATATATTATGCTTTAGGGTTAAAACCAATGAAATTGATCTTCTTAATGCATGTTCTTGGTCTTGTACAGATTTCACCAGTGCTTTTTATTCTAAATGCTGAATTGTGAATATGATCATGATGAGTTTACTTTGTATTTGTTTTCCAATTCTGTGGAGCAGTTTTCACAGCATTGTCTGTGAAACTGAAAATATTCAGAGTAAAAACAGACATTTCAAGAGTTAAATGTCTCACAATATTTTTTTTTCGCCATATGACCCAACTATTTGTAATGTAGATGGACCAGATAATTCATCTTACATGTCCATCCACTTTAAATGCACATCCAAACTCAAACCCTGATGGCAACCACAACACACTCAACACTCCTGTGAGTCTCTCACCCAAGACAGACTTCATGTACTGCCCGTGATCCTGACAGAGCTCTGCAACCCTGTCATTGAGCACCTCTCCCATGGCCTGATCCAGAAGTTTCCTGATCTCCTCCAGTCTGCTGTTGAACTGCTCCACTACATTATAGTCTCTGATAGATGCCATGCTGAGCTGCGAAATCATCCAAACAACACAGTTAACGTTACCACCGCAGTCTGATCACATCCAGGGTGTGTTATATCATATCTATTCTACAACGATATAGTAACATATCATATTTATATATAATATCGTATTAGTAGACAATTCATCAATGAGAAGATGTTACTGTGAGATATAAATCTTCAGATATTCAGTGCGATACGCTTAACGTATAATAATATTTTTTTCTTAATTTCTACGCGCTGAAACTTACATTATATTGATTAAATGTCCTTTGAATAGTCGTACAGTAAGCTACATATAAATCACTTACCCGTTTTATAGAATGAAAATAAACGCAAATGTACTCTTCTTGTTTTCAAAAATCGGCGCCTGGACCGTCAGCAGTTACACAGGAAATGGCGTCAGATATACGCATCATCACAACTACAAAATAGCGGCACGAAATTACACATTTTGGTCCTTACAACAACAATATTTATTTTCTCACTAATAAAATAAAAGTAGTGTCTTTCAAAAATAATAAATACATTTTACCCTGCTAAATATTTTATGATTAAATATAAAATTAATATTGACACAAGATGCTAATTTCGCCAAGTTCACACAGAAACTGTATCATTTATTTTGTTCATGCACTGCAAAAAATGCTATTTTTGTCTTGTTTCCAGTCTAAATATCTAAAAATTCTTAAATCAAGATGCATTACTAGATAAGTAAAATTACATAAGATATTTTTTCTTGTTTTATGGAAAATAAAATCAAAATGTTTTTTTCCCCCCATTGAGTTGGAGAAAAAAAAATGTAACCTTTAGAGACATATAACATATCTTGCAAGATATATAACCTTAAGAGACATTGTTTTTGGATACTCTGACTCTGACCACACTAAAAACAAAGCTTGCTTTGTCATAAATGTAATTTATTTCCTTCAAATTATATATCCATAAATGTAAATTCACCAACAACAAAACAATTTTTCTTGTTTTTTGAACGAATTTCACTTTCATCCTCAGTAAATAAGAAAGCAATTAAAACAACATCAATTAGTAATGACTTTAATTTGTACACTTTAATTGATGTATACAATATCTTACCCTCATGGTCTTTTTTTCTATCTTCTCCTATTTTTCCTTTGTTCTTTTTTTTAGCAATTTTTTTTCTTCTCTCCTGTATGTTCATATGACATTGAACATATTGTTGATATATTTTGTGTATTGTGTACAAAGTTGTATTTCATTAATGTAATTGCTACAGTTTGCAATCAATAAAAAAAGAAAAATAAATTACCTTTGTTGTTAAACTGCTCATAGTATCCATATGATTTATTTTCCCTTCATCAGTAGTAAAGCTGCGCCATCTAGTGTTAGTTTGAGCTCTGCTGTAGTATGTACTAAGTACATTCATTCCTACTATGAAGTAGCCTACATTTTTTGCACATATTTCTCCTCAGAAGGAACAGGAAAACAATACGCATTTTGAGTAGGAAGTATCATTTCAATGCCTGACTGGCTTATAATTGCATTTATAATCACAAATGAGCCATTAATTGTAACTAATTCTTTGTTTGGTTAATTACTTTTGATTATGGAATATATGAAAGTGTACTACACAAATGGTTCGAGTAGAGCTAAAAGAATTGATCGATTATTATATAAACGCAGTATTGCTGTATATTTTATTTTAGCAGTCTTAGCTAAATGCTAGAAATGTAGGCTAAGTATGACTTATTTTTGGTTGAAGATAATCACGCAAATCACCATAAAGGGATTTCAGCTGCATTAGTGTGCTGTTTTCTACTCTTTAAAGCTTGATGCAATATATTAAAACATTCATAAACACATCAACCATTTACATTTTCATATCAAGCCGTTTGCTGTCATCATGGTCACTATGCTAAACGCTCATCTAAAATGTATTATCTACAGCTATAGTGTTTTACTCACTTAACATCTTTAACCAGTATTTGGGCCATTTTAAAGTAATTTTGGCTAGTTTGAATTCTATTGTATAGACTCTAAACAAGCAATAAGTAAATAATATAATGCTTTTGTTGCTAAACTAAATGTGAGCACTATTTACTTTTAAGGCAATTGCTCCTCATTGAAGTTACCTGAACTCTACTCAAAATAGCCTAAATAAATAGTTCTGAATTTTTTAATTAACATTAGACTCACATACAGTTTCATAAAAGTCTTTTTAATATGTACAAATAATCAGACAGCATCTGCAGTGACAGATAGACAGACACCAAAAAAAAAAGACACAACAGGAAACAATGACAGAGCATAAACGTATCAGTGATTAAGAACATGTTATCAGTCCACTACAACCACCACGATAGTTCAAGGACACCATATCTTCAGCTACTAAGTACATGGCTGATGTAGTAATGTCTAGAATAGGCAGAAACTCTTTTGCACAAATTCATTGTTTGCATGTCACATTTTGATACAATGCATTTTCATTCAGCTTCTTGAAATACAGATGTCATCCACACCTAGGAATAATTTAAACACAAAGTGAAGTTCAAGGATATTGTCAGGACATAATAAAAATCCACTCAATAAATACATATCAATAAACACCTCAACAATGGTAATCTGTTTGAGCGTCCCGACTGGGTCAGACAAGCCAATGGTGGCTCAAGTAATGGTGTGAGTTTGAGGCAGGACTAAATGTCTTGTCCAAACACTGTATAATTTTTAACTAATAGGGGCCCCTGTGGTGACAAGTTTATAGTACGCTGCTTTCTTGTCCATGAGCTCTTCGTGGGTCCCTTTCTCAATGACCACACCCTGTGACATCACAGCAATGATGTTAGCGGTCTGAATGGTGGAAAGCCTGTGGGCTATGACGATACACGTGCGTCCCTGCCGCGCCTCATCCAGCGCTGCCTGAACAGTCTGAAGATTGAAATTCCAATGCATTTTGTGCATTAAAATGTATTCAAAAATACTTTAGTGAAAGTGTGTAAAAAAGACTATGTTTGCATTCACACATTGATATTGTTTTACCTTCTCGCTCTCAGTATCGAGTGCAGAGGTGGCTTCATCCAGCAGCAGAATTTTAGGGTTTCTGACGATGGCTCGTGCGATTGCTATGCGCTGTTTCTGTCCGCGGGACAGCTGAGAGCCTTGAGCACCGACCTGAGTTTCATATTTCTGAAAAACACAATATGGTTAAGCAATGAGTTCAGACTTCAGAGGCTGTTCTTAACCCTGTAATGCCTGACATATGAAATAATAGGCAGATTTTTTTTTTTTTAATGGAACAGTTTATTAAACCTAAATATAAAAGAAAAAAATAGTTTTGTATCATATTTGATTAATCAGGCTTTTATGGCTCATATGGTATGATATAGTGAGAATATGGAGCTCACACTCAAGGAGAAAAAACACCTCAGTTTTATTCAGAGGGGGGAAAAAAATGCAATTTGGTGAAAATTATGGCCAAAAAGTATGATGAAATTCTGATAGCTTGTAATATAAATCAATGAGATTTTTAAGGCAGTAAAAAAGACTACTTACTATACATAAAATGCATATAAATGTCACTTTATATACGTATACCAACAATATATCTTGGTAAGATGATATTTAAATGCTTAGTTTTATGATCAAAGCTCTAAAAAATATAATGTAATGCAATACAATGATGAATGACAGATGAACAAATAAATGTACCTCAAAAGCCTGATGGATCATATTTAATACTCACATTTTAACACGATTTATCGGCAAAAATCATGTATGGATAATCCTATTTTTTTACGGTCAATGGGATAATCAAGTAAACCTAAGCTGCATCAGTAAATGTTCATCTTGAAATATCACTAACAGTATAAAAGTTATTCTTACGTTTACTTTATATAAATCATTCAGATTTAACAGCGAAAAGACACGTGAACCCCGACCTGAGAATTATACTAAAAGTTTTTTATTTGCTAAAAAAGTATGAACTATCAGTCAGACGAGTGTAGTTGTATGCAGCAGAGTTTTCAGCAAAGTTTAGATCATGTTGGTATTTAGAGGCCTTGGAAAACCGTATGCTTTATAGGGTAAAACAACAAAACTGACCCTGATTATCTTCTTAAAGCATGTTCTTGGTCTTATTGTGCTTGTTATTCAAAATTTGTAAGTATATTTAATGTAATTCCTCCATCAATTTCCCATTTATCCATGGTGCATGACCACACTGGTTAGTAAAGTATGGCTAACTGACTATAATAACTTACCCTACATTTTGTCTTGTTGTATATTAGGGATGAAACATTATGGAAATTTCATATCACGATTATAGTGACCCAAATTATCACGGATATCAATATTATCATGGTTTTGTTCAAATGAGATGAAAGTGTTCAAAAAGAACTGATGCACACACTTAAAACATTTCAACAAGTTGTATATATGAAAATCAACAAACAACAAATAAATCAAGCAGCTCTATGCACTTTTTTAAGCTAGATTCTATTCTGTGGGATTTCCTTCCTTATAATGGCCGTTGTCAATAGCAACGCATAAATAATAATAATTTGGTGTGAATATAATCTCTAATATTATCTCTGTAAATATATTCTCAAGCAATATTCTCATCAGTGTTCTTAGCTATGATGACGCATTTACATCTAGCATTTTATGTGTAAGAGCCCAAACATTATCCTAGTGAAATAATGCATATCCATATTTTCATATGATTTGACAGTTTATTTTATGAAATATCAAATCCAAAAGGTGTGCATCATACGTGACACCTAGATGAACACTTTCAATTCTTTTCAAATGCTATTGAAGTTAGAAACGTGTATATCAATGTTGTATGTAACTTTAGAGACGGTCCCTAAATTTGCGAATCTCGAACGTCAAGCCAACTTTATGCCAGTCGTATCAGATGCGCTGTGGTTCTGCTGTGTTTGTTTGAAACTATATTTGCTGCTGAAATAGAACAAAAACAGTCAACCACTGTATGACGAATGAATTTCCTGCGTACATCTCTGCTTAGTGCAGATTTCAGTGAGTGAGAGCGCGTTCTGAACAAAACTCCGGCTAATTTGAACGGCTCTGATTATTAGACATCGCATTCATAAACTCATTAGAAACGTGTGATTGGTTGTAATGCGCAACGCGATTATACCAGAGGGCTTTTGAGAAGACTATAATAAGTTCAACCGCCAAAGTGGCTAGTGTGAGTGACTGTGTTACACACCACAGCCGAAATACACCCGCAAATGGCGGTTGTTCATGTCAAGCCCTGATTAGTATCTCTTAAACATCACCCTAGTCTTGTCTGAACTTGTTCTTTCGTCTTTGGCTCAAGCTTCACGTTATTATTTCCCAGACGTAGTTTTAGTATTGTATTAGTATCAAAGTCGCCTTGCGTTCGCAGAAGTGTTTCCCCCTATTACAGCGACTTTCTTCTGGCATGTTCTGCAGACAGGGTGACCTTCTTCTTTGATTAAGTTTCCCTCAGGACTTTTGTAAAAGCGAAAATATGGTCCTTTTAGGCAAATCTGCAAAATCTCCCGGCACTGTCACTGCCTTCTACCATTTCTTCTCATTCAAAAAACAGCGTTGCATGCCTGCACCAGACTAACGCTGGCTGGACAGGATTTACAGTACGTTTTCAAAATCGTGATAATCACACGCGGTTTTAATGATAATTCATTTTTAAACGATATTACTAACCGTCAGTACATTTTATCGTTGTTTAACGTGAAACCGGTAATTGTTCCATCCCTATTGTATACCCTTATACATTAGATAACAGACATAAAATGTGCGAAAAACATTTCATAAAAACTTTGAGCCATATTAAACTTGATATGTGTAAAGGAAGTTGTCAGTCAAGATGAAAAGGAATGCATAACTTACATCAGGAAGTTTCATCACAAAATCGTGCAGATAAGCCTTCTTAGCAGCCTCTATAATCTCCTCCATGCTCACGGTGCGAGAATTATCGCCGTACTGGATATTCTCTGCGATACTGCAGTCGAACAGCACCGGCTCCTGGGATACAATCCCAATCTGAGACCTCAGGAAGGGAACGCTGATGCTCTCAGATGGACGTCCATCGATTAGCTAGGGCAATAAGAGAAAGTCGTGGTTTGATTTGGAAAACATTTGTAAGAATCAAACAATCGAATGAAATTGCTTCCTAATTAGAAATCGATTGTGTCATAATCAAGGATTTTACAATGCTTCCTCGCCTTATGAGTATGAAACTGTTAAGAGATTTTTAACAGTAGCAATGTGTTCATTTAGCAAAATGCCATGATTATTTTAAACTAGATGTCTTCTGTTTTACTGCTTACATCTGAATCAGGCAATAATTCTCGCAATAAGTCAAGCCATTTCAGAGGAAACGCATTAAATATGCAGCAAATGTGGTTTCATACCACTTGTCCTCCATCTGGGTCGTAGAATCGCTGCAGCAGTTGAACGCTGGTGCTTTTTCCGCAGCCGCTGCTGCCCACAAAAGCGAGAGTCTGTCCTGGATTTACTGACACCTCCAGCCCCCTCAAAACCTGGGTGTCTGGCCTGCTGGGATACGTGAACCTGCACCCTTTGAATTCCACTCTGCCCTTAAAGTCATCCTGTAACAGGATGGAAGAGAACATTACATTTTATAATGCAAAAAAAGAAGAGACGTCAATTGTATTTTTGTTGTCCCTTACTATAAAGACTAAACATTTTAAAGTATATCTGCTAAAAGCATATACTGGCAACTTTTAGACTAGCATAGACATTCACTAAAAGCCACAAAACTCCATAAAATGTGCATAAAATGACTGATATAACTGAAATACATGTATGTATGTGTGTGTGTGTGTGTTTGAGAGAGAGAGAGAGAGTGTGTGTGTTTATGTAAGTCTACAGGTGTATGTGGTTTATGAGGACACAAATGTGTATAATGACATGGGTACGTAAACATGGTTTATGAGGACACTTCTTGTGTCATTGTAAAAGAAATGGCTTAAAAAAAAAACATACTAAATAATGTTTTTTGAAATCCAAAGAATGCCAAACGTTTTGTGTGATGGGTAGGTTTAGGGGTAGGGTTAGAGTAGGGGGATGGAAGACACAGTTTGTACAGTATAAAAACCATTACGTCTATGGAGAGTCCCTGTAAACTACATAGTTAAGAATGTGTGTGTGTGTGTGTGTGTGTGTGTGTAACAGTGGATCTGTGCATTCAGTCTTAAAGCCTAATAATCCTGCTGATATCTCTAATGTTGATCAAACAACAAAAGAAAACATCAATGACACTCACTGCTCTTGAATGAATAACTTTTGTAACTTTAATTGTAAGGATTAATCTATTTAATTTATTCGGAGATTTATTTTATTTTGGAGATTATTTTACATTTTATTTCTTATTCAATTTCTTTAGGTATTTCTTACTTCAATACTACTGTTAGACCTACCTCAAAAAACAAAAAAATATTAAAGCACTGTTTATTTCATTTTTATCTTTATTCTAGTATTTTATTATTTAAAAAATAAATCCCCCCACTAGAGTCACCTCATCATGAAATTCAGGCCCTGAATTAAAGTTTGTAAAATTCCTGATTGGAGCTTCCCTATAAATAACCTGATAAAAACAAGGCTTCAAATAGATCTGTATTGGTAATTGGTATCGGCAGATACTGCTTCCTGTGATCAACGAGCACCCTTAGTAATGGGGGAAACAATTACCAAAATAAAATAAAAAAATTAAATCATACTTGACTAGAAGCAGACCATGGAGAACACACATTTCAATCAGACAACTAGCCCTCAGATATGCTTTTTATTGGTCAGTTTGTACATTCAGATTTGCCAATTTGTGGCAGATTATGAATGGCTGTCAATGGAGAAAGATGCTGTCTGAATGGTGTAGTTCTACTAGCAGGGGATAAATAGGCCATGCTAACTAGCCAAACCTTAAAAAGTTGGGTTTAAATTTCTTTACAGGGCAAATGGTTGAAGTTAGTAAAATGGTGGAAGTTCACAGATTGGGGAAAAACACATACTCTCTTACCCAACTTTGTCCTTCTGTTTTGCTGTTGCTAATTTTGGGAACCCTATCCAGCATTTTGAAAAGTTGGGCAGCAGCAATCTTAGCCTTGGCGTAGTCTGGTGTAAAAGATGAAGCTCTGCCGAGTGCGGTCGCGCTGGTCACGAGAGCTGAAATGACTCTGAGCAATAAACACACACAGCATCTTTTAATGACACCAACGACTTGATCTACTGGTGCATTTCATGTAATTCCCTTCAGTGCATAATCCACGCTGATGTTAAGTTTTTATATATGCATTTATTTCCATATGTATCTAACTTTAACCACACTTGTATAAAAATAACCTGGGTTATTATTTTTTTAGCATTACACCACAAATGTATTAATTCTCAATTCCATATCTGCTTTAAAGCATCATCCTACAATGCAATGTATAAAAGTTACATACAAATGACTGAGTACTAACCTGAACACCATCATGTATGGAAGCCCCTCGTTACTGACCAGATAGCCGCCGTATCTAAAAGAGGCAGCGAAAGCCATGAAAATGACACACTGGGAGAATGCGAAACATATCCCGTAAACATGAGCTTTTTTCTTTGCCCCTTTATATGGTGTTTCTAGTTGCTCTTCATATTGAGACACAAAGTGTTTCTCTTTGGCCAAGCCGGCGATGGTCCTGATGTTGCTCAGAGCTTCACTGGACACCTGTATAAACGGAGAGTACCATTTATATGCATACTAACACAAATATAGTACACATAACACGGTACGATTTCTTGCTTTATTTATTTAATACGATGAAATGAATGACTTGTAGTTCTGTGAGTAAGCCAAGAACAACTCTGATTTATTGAGTCATGAGTTTCAAACCAATAACTTATGACTTGTTGAGATTGGATTAATTAAACCAGTGATTCATACGTAATCTGACTAGCATATTATGCATACATATTTGCTGCCTCAGTGAAAGCATGAATGTTGCATTTGAATGAGTAAATCAGACCTTATTTAACATGACTTTTACCTGTCCAGCAGCCTCCAATGCATTTTTGTCCTCGTTAGCAAATCCTGTCAACATTTTGGACTGAAAAACTCCAGAGAGAGCAATGAGAGGGAGGAAGCAGGTGACCACTAGACTCAGTTTCCAGCTGAAGTAATACGCAATAATGAAGGAAGCGCCGATGTTGGTCAGTGAGTTGACAATCATGCCCATCTGTGAACCTGTAGCCTGTGGTGAAGAGTACATTGATTAAACAACTAAACACTCAATTACCCATATAAATTACATAAATCTTAAAAAGGCATATCATAATTTTTTTTTTATCATGAAATGTATCCCCCTAAATTCTACTAAAAATATTTGTTTTTGTGAACCGTAAAATATTTTTTGCTGCTGCGCCTTTAAAAAAAAGCCTCCTTTGCATTTTAAAGCATCCTATTATTCTTTTTTTTCTTTTTCTTTCTTTAGTATGTAATGTTGCTGTTGAAAAGGAGCATGAAAAATGTCTGCAAAATTACAACGCACAAAGTCAATCCAAAGGGATTTATTCACTATATCAGTAGTAAGCACTGTTTCTGAACTCCCTGAAACACCTCCATTATAGTTTTATAGGGATAGTTCACCCAAAAATGAAAACTAGCCCATGATTTACTAACCCTCAAGTCATCCGAGGTGTATATGGCATTCTACTTTCAGATGAATAAAATCTGAGTTATATTAAAAATGTTCTGGCTAATCCAAGCTTTATTATAGCAGTAATAGTTGCTCTGTTTTTGAAGTCCATAAAAAATGCATCTGTCCGTCAAATAACGTGCTCCACGTGGCTCCGGGGTGTTAATAAAGGCCTTCTGAAGCGAATCGATGCGTTTGTGTAAGAAAAGTATCCATATTTAAAAATGTATTTCATTTTTTTCTATGGCTCTACATCAGCCGTCCCCGCGCCATCACTTCCGGCGAATAAGGTCAAAATACATGCAAAATACACTAATTCCTCATTAGTGCCTGCGCGGATTGGTCGAAAGAGGCATCTACGTTTATATATCTTTGATCACGGCAGTATTTTGACCTTATTCGCCGGAAGTTATGACGCTGCGATTTCTAGATGACATTCGTCTGATAAGAGGTAAAAAAAATACATAAATACTGTTGGGTTTCTCGCAGAAACCGATCGTTTCGTGTCTTAAGACATCAATGTGTCGCCACGAGCCGCATGGTTTAATAAGGATTCGTATGTCTATGTGTTTTTACTCTCATTGCTCTCATACTCTAAAATATCCCCATTGACATGCATTATACGACTATCACACTGCAACGGTTGGAGTTAAAAATCTTCATTTGTGTTCTACTGAAGAAACAAAGACACCTACATCTTGGACGCCTTGTGGGTAAGCAGATAAACATAAACATTTCGTTTTTGGGTGAACTATCCCTTCAAGTTATCTTCTGGGTACAGACACGGCACAATATTCCTCATTTAAATAATTCCTGCTGAAAGATTCATCATTTTGTTTTTGGATCCATTTTCTATGCTCTCTTTGTTACATAGAATAAAGTGGTCAGTTTTTTACCGCTGCACCTTTAAGAAACATCACTTTGCATATGAAATGAAATGAACTTTTACCACTGATCTATATAGATGACTGGATTGCTCATGACATCACAAAAAGTGAAGCCACCATTCTATTGAATTAATAGGAAATCATCTGATTTTAATGAGAAAACATTACCTAACAAGTCTGAAGTCTGTACATTCTCACAACAAAAACGTCCTAAACATTTGAATGGTTATCGGTTTAGTCACATAACTTCTTAAAAGTTACGTTCATCTTCATTACAGTAGCAAATATCAGATCAGATGATGGATGAGACACCTCTGTATTTATATTACAAATGATGCAATGACTTATGAATACAGATGTATGCTTTGTAAGGCATTTGAGCTGACCAGTGGCTTTTTAAGGGTGTTGGTCAACAAAAATACATAAGGAAATAATACACTTTAAAACTTATTCAGAGAAATGACGCTGACTGTGTATGTATTTAAAGACATGAAGATTATTTCCAAACATTTTGTACTGTCGCTCCAAGCATGATGATGCATGGTAAGCCTTTTTAATATAATATAGGGAACTTTTGTAAAAGGGGTTTCTATGTATTGTAATATACAAACTAAAATGTATTCATTTTCTCACAGTATCACAGTTTATTCGCTATAGTTTAGAACATGATAATAAAATATGACAAGAACTCAGAGTTAAACTGTGCCAGAACCAATTCATCTTGATAATGTCAGATAACTTTGACAATCAACCAATCAGCTGTCAGCTGTTAAAGTACACAATTAGATAATACCAATTTAGGTCAACCAATGACCAAGCAATGTTTCATTTCGTTCAGTCTGTGGTGTAAAAGGTCGCATTAGCAATTAAAGAAAAAACACGTAAGCAAAACATGTTCAGGTCAAACTGTCTGAATCATTTTGGTCCCAAATTTGTATCACTTTTACTGGTAGTCACTGTATGAAGAATTTTTGGATATAATATGTCACAGTTTATTTTGCTCTTCTCACTTATATAAATTAACTATAGTGTCCTGCACCCACACTAGTAAAAATTATATCTGGTGTTTGAATAATTTTTGGTTTGACTGTATATTTGAATCAATTTCAGCTAATAATCCCAGATATATGTTCATGCTTAATATTTCCTGCATAAAGAAATCTATTTTGTGTTACTTCAGTTACCCGTGTTGGCAGTGTGGAATAGAAACACCCATCTTAACGATTTCTATATATCACTTATCAATTAATGTACATACATATATCTTAAAAACGATTCATGTGCAACTGATACGCAGCAAATCGGGTGATTTTAGGTCAGTGTTTTGGCTGTGAGCAATCCAGTCATTTAAATAGATCAGTGGCTTTTACCATGCTCAATTTAAGATTGAACATTGGTCTGGGGAGTCTGCTATGTATTTTCTACTGCACAAGAGGTGTGATAAACGAGCATAATTTAAATGACTCTGTATGCAATTGGATAGTCCTTCAACCAATCAGACCACAAGAGGCGTGATCAACGGACAACGACCCATCGCTTCTCTAACCGTCATTGTGTTAAACCCGACAATAGCGCGCCAGGTGGATAAGCCAGTCTGTGATTGGTTCCCGCAAAAGTGTAACAGAAGCAGTAGAAATTAATGTACAGGTTTTCAGACTGAGCTGCTGGGCGAAATCAAATCGCCGGCAGATAAGGTTGGGTTTACCCAGTCTAGCTTTCACCAGCTTTGCAGCATGCCAGTTTTGCAAATATTTTTCTATTTTTTTTTTATGTATTTTCTTGTGGGAATCTTTTGGCACTCACCCCCTGAACCATCGACGCATCGGTGGCTAGTCTGGTAGTCAGGGCACTAGGACTGTTCATGGGGTTGTCGAACCAGCCAACCTCTTGCTTTAACATCGCCTGAAAGCCGACCTTCCTCAGCCGACGAGTCAACAGCTCTCCTGATTTAGCAAATGAGTAGCCCTGCAATCACACACGGTATCAGTGATCTGCTGTAATATCATAACACACATTACTCATGGGAAATAATACATTCTAGATATATAAAACCTCACCAAAGAAACATGGAAATACCTGTAAGAACTGTGAAAAGAAGCTCAGGACTCCAATGAACAAAAACAAAATACAAATCCCGTTTATCTGCCTCCTCTGTTTGTCCAGGTCCTGAATGGAGAACGTCTGAAAAGCAGCAATGATACTGTTAAACATTCCTGTGTTTAATAAAAGATGGTGTGTAAAGGTGTGTAATATCTGCACCACTAAAAATATACTTCTCCTATTTATTCATTATTTGAATGAGGAATATTGTGACATCTATGACCCAGCAGAAAACTTGAGACTACAATGGAGGCGTTTGAGGGAGTTCAGAAATAGTGCGCACTGATATAAAGTGGACTTTGTGCTTTCTAACTTTAGCTTTTTCATGCTCAAACAGCAACAATACACACCAAAGAAAGGTGAAAGAGTAAAAAAATGGTCGCAAAAGTCAGGTCTTCATCATAAGAAGTTCAGATTTGATGGTATGCATTTTAGGGATTCGGTGGAAATAGCCTTGCTTATATTTTTCTCTTTTTATTAATCTTGCGTAAAAGAAAATATTTTAGAAATATAGTGGCAAAAGTATTTCTTTTTGAATACATGTTAAAATGTCATTTATTCCTGTGATTGCAAAGCTGAATTTTCAGCACTCACCCCAAGGATTTCACTGAATAAAAGAGCATAGATGGGGTTGACCGATCCATTGATGGCAGCACCTAAAGATCCCAGCAGCATATACGGCCACTCAGGACGGTTGTACTTCAGGATTCGTGCCACAGGAGCCGGTTCAATGACCTCTTCAGCATCACCTTTGCTTTCCTGCAAGACAAGATAGAGAAATTTAGATAAGTATAGGATAACAGGGCATTATTGCATGGGTGATATTCAACTGTATTCAGTTCCAGACCTTGTTGTTTACTTCAATTTCCTCCATTTCGAAATGAAATTCGAATTTTCCAGAAATGGCATCCGGAATTTTGTTTGACATCTGAGAATGAGATCGCTGCCTCAAAGACCGCCTGTGGGAAAGGCATTTTAGTTTAAAAAAAGACCATTTTGGACACTGCTCTCAAGATAACCTTTACGAAAGGAAAATAAATTTACCAATATATTACTTGAAATATATTATAATATATTGTTAATATATTGATGGTACTTATATGCAATATATTATATATTCATTGCAAAATATACAAATGATTGCTGCTTTCAATATATTGCAATATATTGGAAAATATAAATATTAAATCCCATATATGAGAATATATTGTCTAATGTATTACATGTTATTTTCCAATATACTGCAATATATTTTTGTTTCGTAAGGGAATATAAAACAAAATTAAATAAAAATTTAAAAAGCTGGATTATGGTGATGTGATCTATATGCGTGCAAATCTATCTTCACCAAAAAAATGAGATTGTAAATATCATGCAGCAATACATGACCAGTGTTCCTACACGTACACATCATTGTACTTTGTATGAACTGGTTGGTTGGCCCTCCTTGTATCAGAGGAGAAAAATGTTTATGCTGCTGTTTACTGCTAAGGCTCTATTAGGCAAATTCCCTCCATACATCTGTAGTCTTTTATCATACTGTAATTGTACTTATAACATTTAGAGCATCTTCTAAATTACTTTTAATTGTGCCTAGATCGTATTCTGAGTTTGGCAAAACTGCCTTTTTCTCTTATGCTCCAAGGCTATGGAATGAAATACAGAGTATTTTGATGCTAAAAGTGCTCCCATCTTTAAATATTCTTAAGCCCAATTCAGACGGTAATTGTTTCTCGTGGGGTCGTAAGGGATTTTCATCATTTACAGGGGTTAGTCTGTGATTTTATTGCCGTCCGAATCCAGAATGTCAGTGTTTTTCTCCCACCACCTGTGTAAAAATCCCCCCCAAAAAATGTTTTGACACCCTCAAGGTCGTGTGGTAATTTAATTACCATACAAATCCACATCTCTGAGTTTTCGAGAATATATCACTTCAAAATTCACTGTTTATATCCTTTTTGGCCAATGCAGAGCACCGTACGGTTGCGCTTCTCTGTAAAGGTCTAGACTTTTATAACTGAAATGCTGGCAATATTTACAAATGCAATATATTTAATCACCGCTCAAATAATGAAAAGATGAAAAGCACGTAAACATTTGAAATGGGCTGTTATTAGGGCAGCATTAGCTACGTTTACCTCGTGTAAATAAGAGGCGGTATTAAAGGGATAGTTCACCCAAAAATTTAAATTAGCCCATCATTTACTCACCCCCAAGTCATCCTAGGTGTATATGACATTCTTCTTTCAGACGTTATATTACAAAAGTCCAGGCTAATCCAAGCATTAGAATTGGATTTATAGTTGCTCTGTTTTTGAAGTCCATAAAAAGTGCATCTGTCCATCAAATAACTACTCCACGTGGCTCTGGGGTGTTAATAAAGGCCTTCTGAAGCGAATTGATGCTTTTGTGTAAGAAAAATATCCATATTTAAAACTTTATCAAGTAAACTTTCGTCCGACCGCCTTCTGTGGAAAAGTGTTGAATGTTGAAAGTGAAACTCAAGATGCGTACGTGACGTCATGACGAGCCTACCTGGTCGCGTTAGTCTTTCGATCGGCAGGGGAACTTTCAACAATTTTCCATAAATTGAACAGGGAAGGCGGTCGGTTGAAAGTTTACTTGTGTGTGTCTTTGGATTTATTTTATTTTGTTGTGATACTTTGTGCTACCATTGTGCTACCACTCCCTGGTAGAAGAGATTTATATCTCAATTGGATTATTTCCTGGTAAAATAAAGGATAAATAAAAAACATGAGGCATTCATGTACCTTAAGCTGCTCTGATAGCTTCCTCTGCTGAAGCTTCTTACTCTCTCAAGTACATCCTCCTCTGGACTGGTGATCTCAGCAGCTGTGTGATTCAATATTGTGTTAGTGTTTAAAGAAACACATTTTCAATGCTGTCATTCACCCTCATGTCATTCATAACCTACATGCAGACCTACAGACTCCAAAAAGGGCAATAACACCATATAATATGCTATATTATCTATTGCATTGCTTTAGAATAATGTACTGTAATAATAATCTGTAACTTAACTTAAATGGAATATCACATTAAACTTTTGCTAAAAGCACTTCTTTCTATCCAAGGTGTCCAAAAGAACAAAATCATTCCTTCCTGGGAGTCTGGCACAAATAAAAATGAAAGTTTCTGCAACCGTGGAAGCCAGTGACTTTTCTCCCTACATAATAAACAAAACACCATAACAAAAGCTGCCAGGTACCTTGTGTTCGGATGCCTGATGTTTGGGAACATAATCATGTGAGACATTTCTGGTAGGTATTTATGTCCAATTACTTTGATGACTGACTAAGTTTGATACAGGTATTTCTGAATGACTAAAAGAACATTTGAGAAATTAGTCAGCTGGTTAGTCCAGTTATCCAATCACATGACCTGTTGAGGCAAAATCAGTTTGAGTTTTTTGTTCCACATCAAGAAATGTTTTCAGTAAACGCGCTTCCATTATAGTTTATGCACGTATCGTCTTATAATTCTTAATTATCCACCTCAATTCATTCAAACGTTTTTTTATGCGCATTTTGGCTGTTCCATCCAGCATTTTTTTTAAGCGTTACCCCAAAATTTGCATAAAAACACATGGACGGATAGTTTATGTTGCATGAAATTAACTGCTGAAATATTGCAATATTTCGTGTTTCACAGAAAAAAACAACATACTGGTTTGCAACAACATGAATGAATGCATTTTTGGGTGAATAATTCAAGCAATCTGAAATCAATGTCTGGATTGACTCCCAAAACTCCCTGTTTTCCCAGTACTCACTTTTCTCTGGTTTATCAGTGTCTGTATCCTTTCCTTGACTCTGGAGAGTGACTAGGGTAAAGTATACTCCCTTTCTGTCCAGTAACTGGCTGTGCGTGCCTCTCTCTACAGCATGTCCATGCTCAAAGCCCACGATCACATCGGCGTTGCGGATGGTGGACAGACGGTGCGAGATGCTGATAGTTGTTCTTCCCTGTCGAGCCTAAAAAATGTCATTTCACAATAAGTGTGTGCAACAACAAATACAAGGAAATATATATAGGTGTGGTTGCTATGTTGTTCTGGGTGGTTGCTAGGGTGTTGCTTAGTGCGTAAGGTGTTCTAAATGGTTGTTAGGGTGTTGCTTAGTGCCTAAGGTGTTCTAAGTGGTTACTGGGTGCTTAACACTAGAACTACTAGAATTCTATAACTACTAGAATGGCCATAGTGGTCGTTCGTACTAGAATGCACCAAATGTAATTTTTGTCATGCCATATTTACATTCGAAGCTTCCATTGAGGTTTTAGAATGAAGCTTTCGTGTGTCTGTCGTGATATTTTATGACGGCATCAACCTACAAATGGCAAAATCCTTAAACAAAATGTCTCGATTTGAATAAAATCGAACAATATCGATTAAATGGAGCACTGAGGGCCAAACGAAAGCAGATAGGTCTACAAATTACCATCTTTTTTGTAATATATAATTGAGCAATGTTTTTCCCCGCAGTGAAAATTTTGTTTTTAAAAGTCTAAATGCCAACAAATATGGATTGAAGAAGAATATTTTGTTAGATAAAAACATGTTGTGAGTTTTGGAAATTGGATATTAGATCTTATCTTTTTTCAATATATTTTGGCTTTTGGAATTTACAACGCTCTGGACTCATTGGAAATGGTTGGATTCTAGGTAGAAATACTCAGAACTCTTTGGTGTTTTGCCATTTTAACAAAATAACAATAATATTACAAAATATACACACATTTAGGGAAAGTCATAAAACTGTAGAATAAGCTACATTTGATCTCAGTTTAAGGATGAAAACTCACCTTATCTAAGGCCTCTTGTACAGTAGCCTCGCTCTCATTATCCAGCGCTGATGTGGCCATGTCTAACAGGAGGATTCTGGGATTCCTGACCAGCGCTCGAGCAATGGCGATCCTCTGTTTCTGCCCTCCACTCATTTGTCCACCACCCTTGCCGACCAGCGTGTCAAATTTCTGCACAAAACGACACAGAGTGTCATAAGCCTATTTAGTTTGATATGAAAAATTCATATATGCAAAGCTGATATATAAAAATATATTTTAATTGAGAAAATCTTTATTTTAAAAAGGGATACAAACTCTAGGAAAAAAACAATGAATTGCCATTTATTGTTGTCATGCACTTCCTCTGTTATTTTGTGTATTTTATCAGTGAGGTAATTCATGCGCTGATCTTGTACAGTATTTGGCACCTGAGGAAGATCCATGACGAAGTTGTAAGCGTTGGCCTGTTTGGCGGCTTCTATAATCTCTTCCATGGTGACTCCGCGTCGGCCATATCGGATGTTCTCAGCGATTGTAGTGGCAAACAGAACAGGCTCTTGTTCCACTATTCCAATAAGGGAGCGCAACCATTGGATATTCAGGCTTCTGATGTCATGACCATCCAGGGTGACCTAAAAATGACAATAATAAATGCTGATACAAAACCAGATTTTCAACACTAGATCAGATATTTGGTGTTAGATTTACTGCATTAAACTAGCGTTTATACGATTTTTAACAAATAAGATGAAATAAGATATTTCTTTTTGCATTATACTTTTTATTTATTCATTGAAAATAATTGATGTGCAACAAAAATCTTTAAGAAGTTTGAATCGGTGTTGTTATTGTTAACTTAAACTATTAAAACATTTTTAGCAATTTAAATAAAACTGAAATAAAATATAAATATTAGATCAAAAATTACTAAAACTGAAATACAAACTAATTAAAGCTGAATGGAAAAATATATATATATATATAAAAACCGACTAAAACAAAATGACTAAAACAATACAATAAGCTAGTTAAAACGAATAATAATTACTATAATAATATCAAAATAATACTGATTTGAATTACTGTACCATTCCTTCTTTTGGATCGTAGAACCTCTGGATGAGTTGGATCGCTGTGCTCTTTCCTGATCCACTGGGTCCAACAAATGCAGTTGTCTCGCCAGCTGTGACCATAACTTTCAAATCATCTAATATCTGAACACAAGACAAGGTCAGTCAATCCTGGAGAGAAATAAACTGTTTAATGCAAATTATGGTTGATTAAATTATATGCATGCTAAAAACATAACCCACTTTTACTTCAGGACGGGAGGGATAGTTGAAGTGAACGCTGTGGAATTCAATGTCACCTTTAACTTTGTCTAATGTATGACCGTCTTCTGAGAAGCAATCGATTTCTGGTTCCTGTACGAGAACAGGATGTGACAGTGATTAATCTTTCCCTGAAGCTGAAAGAATGAAATTCATTGATTTTGTGAGAAGAACTGTGAGTGTGGGTGTTATTCTCACCCTGTCAATAGTGTCAAATATACTCTTTGCTGCAGCCCGGCCAGAGGCAAATGCCTCAAGACAAGGAGAGGCCTGGCCCAGATTCATGGCACCCATAAGAACACCAAAGAACACCTGAAGAGAGTAAAGACATTTACACCCTGTTTCACAGACAAGGCTTAAACTAGTCCTAGACTAAAATGCATGTTTGAGCTGTTTTAACTGAAAGCAACTTGCACTGACATATCCTAAAATATGTCAGTGCCATTGTTTTGTCTCAAGATGCACAGCAGTAAAGGCACGTTTACAAAAGCTACTTAAATGTCCTAATTGAATTAAGGCCTAATTCTGGCTTAATCTGAGCCCTGTCTTTGAAACCAGGCCCTAATCATTAAAACGTTCATTTACTGAATGTATAATTTTCTGTATCATTCTGTTCTTATATTATTTTTTTTATTCATGATTATTTTAAATAACTCTATGTAAAGCCATTTGAATTACCATTGTGTATGAAACATGCTATATAAATAAATGTGCCTTGCCTAAATCATCTGGAAAAATTTTGTATAATAAAGACTGGTCAAAAAATAAAATTAAATGAATAAAAAATGTTATATAATATACTATAAACTATAAAAACAAAAAAAAAATCATCATCATTAACCCATTGTTAGGCTTTACAGACTTTTAGGGGCCATTTACACGACCCCGTTTTCATACAAACATACAACTTTTTATGCATTTTGGCCGTTCATTTACACGACGCAAACTTTTGAAAATGGTATTCAAAGTGTATGTTTTTGAAAACTATACCGATAACGTCTCTGTGTAAACTACAAAAATTTGAATTTATTATTACATGTTCATTTTTAGTCACGTCTGAAGTACATGGAAAAAATGGTCAGTGCGCCAGTCGCATGGTCCAAAAGGGTTTTGAGTCTCATCTCCCATTCCCTTTAAAAGCCAGTTGCGCTCGCACCATGGCTGATTCGCTATTTACATGGCAGAATTTGCGAGTGAAACGACTGAATGCTTCTCCAGAGAGGAATCCTTTTATTTTTAATATTTAAAAATGAGTGTGTGTGCTGCTGCGCATCCCTGTGTGTGTAATGAGCAGAATGTATGTGCGTTGTGCACCCGCCTACAGGCACATATTACTATTACTAACATATTACTAACGCTCCCTTTAAATAACACAAAAAATACTGCACTATAGACTTTAGACCAGGTTTTTGTTGGTCAATGGAGCAGTCATCTTCAGTTGCCTCAAAATAGCAACGCGCCAACAATGTGCCTGAACACACCTGGTTTTCAGACCATGGTCGCGAACAGATGGACAATTGCATTTGCTATTTAAACAACGTGGCATTGGACGTAAAAAGTACGCTTGGTGTATGATATGGCCTGTAGTGTTTCATTACAAAGTGACATCGCCAACTACTGGCCTGGCAGCAGAATACAGCGTTTTTTGTTGTTTTCGTGGATTCGTGTGAACAGGGATAGTTTTGACAACGTTTTTGCCTGTACGCACAAAAATCCCAAAAAGCTTCTCCATCATCTTCATCTGCCTTGCCAAACGTAACATACGGCAATGTCACTCCAAAGCTGTTTTATATTTTTCTGTGTGACACAAAAGGTTCACATTGACCACGTTTGTCAAACTCCACATACGACAAAAAAATTGTAGTCCATATGACTTGTGCACTATATTCCAATGCTTCTGATAGCTTTGTGTGAGGTAAAGACCAAAATTTAAGTTGTAAAGTTTCTTCAGAATTTCTCCTTTTGTGTTCCACCTGTGGAAGTCATACCTGAACGAGGCCGCCGGGTGTGAGCTCCTTGGTTTCAATGACCAGTTTTGAGCCGTACCAGAAAGCTAGAGCGTAACACAGGAATATGATGCACCAGAGGTAGCCCTGAAACACACCGATGATCGCTCCCTTCTTAATACCCCACGCCTGGGCCTCGATGAGGTTCTTGTCATACCTGTGGAAAAATGTCACTTTACAGAGGCATTTTTTTTTATGGAAAAGCACCCAGAAAACTTTCCAGACTTCATCATTCATAATCAGTTGTGTACGAATTGATTGAGGTTCAACCAATGAGGTTCATTCTCGTGTTACGCAGGACATTTGAGCTTTAGCAAGAACCAATGAGGTTCATTCTCATGTTACGCAGCACGTTTGAGCTTCAGCAAGAACCAATGAGGTTCATTCTCATGTTACGCAGCAGGTTTGAGCTTCCATTTACCACAACTGATGTCTGAGTTGATGAATGTTTATGTTTATAAAAGCTTAAACTTTAAATCTGTTCATCATATAAACAGATCGAGGCTCTTCAGAAAATGTGGACTAAAGTATTCGATTCTTATGGATTAGTTTATGATCTCTTTATGAACTTTTAGAAGTGTCAAAGTGTTGTTTGTGTAGCTGTCAATGGAGGGATAGAAAGCTCTCAGATTTCATTAAAGGTCCAATGGCGTGGCATTTTTCTATTATTTTATAATGTTTCCTGAGGTGTACTTATATTGTTAGTATGATTTTTACATCATAAAATGTCATAATTTAGAAATAAAAGGCATATTTTCTATACTGATGTTTGCCCTGTGGCTGAATGCCCTGTTTCAAGAGGCGTGTCTGCTGTGAGACTTTAGTAAAAACTCCCACTGTTGTGATTGGCTGACATCTTTGCATTTGAAATGAGCGGAGGGGGCGTGGTTTAACGAGGTCTACGATGCACGAGCTGCTGCCAGAGAGACGGATGGACCTGAGTTCACTTCACATCAGTTCTCAGCATGTCTCAGTTCAGTGAACTGTTGTAGTTACTAGAATATACTTCAGGTTATTAGTTTATTTCTAGTCGGAGGGACTGTCACTCATGTCAGAAAGTTAGTAACTTTAGTAAATTATGGATCAGCGGTGACTGGAGACACGAACCTTTTAGAATGATTCAGTCCGATTTGGTGAACTGGTTCGGTTCACTAAAAAGAACCGATTCAAAAGAATGATTCGTTCGCGAACCGGACATCACGGAGACGGAGCGATTGCTAACAAAGTTATTTATAGTAACTACTGCGTTGTGAGAGCGCTGTCTGTCAGCGCGAGTTTATTGTGTTTGTATCTGAGAGTTCTGAATAAACACGAGTCCCAGTCACGCCGAGCCCGTCTTCATCATTATTCTACCAACTATGCAACACCTGTAATGTACCATTACAGCGAGATGAACGAGTTACGAGTAAGTGTTGATTATAGCATTATTTTTAGATATGTTCCAATCATATGAAAAGCGTCAGTGGCGCGCATTGAGTACACAGCGCAAACAAAGACACAACAGCAGTAATCGAATGTAATCCAGTTTATTGTGGGGAAAGCTGCCTAGCCTAGCCGGATACGCTCACGCTTACCCCCCTTCTGCTTAATCTCGCGCCGCGTTTGGTGCCTCCGCTGTGGGCCAGATGCAGTACTGGGGGTCGGGGATGTTGAAGGCCGACCGGTCAGTGCAGCCCGAGCTTCGGCATGCGTGAGGTTTATCTCTAAAGAGATGTGAGTCTGCCGATGTTGAGCAGAAACTCATGACTGTATGCACATTTTAGAACAGATAGACGCGACGAGGACGTACAAAAACACTGACTCACAAGATAGAAAACACGAAAACACCGTTCTGTCGGGAGAGAGAGAAGCCGCATTGTGTGCACGAATTATAAATAATTAGCTACACATAAGAAATCACTGATCACAGATCAGAAGGAACTGAAAAAAGACTTCTGTTTTCATTTGTACATCCAAACACTGAGAAACTGCCAGCCTTCACTCGTTCACAAGCCATGATCTCTCGAGCGTTTGCATGGGCGGAGGAAAGGGAGGTAACCGTTCCTGTGTGGACGTCAAACCAGGAGACTTCAGGATTGGCTCGTCTGGCCTGTCATTTTCTCAAAGGCAGAGAAAGACAGCCAGAACTCGGTTTTACATCGATCAACATTTCTATCCACTTGGGGACAATATTCAGGCTAGGGGAACTCATATTAATGTTGAAAAACCTCATAAAATGAAAATTTCATGCCATGGGACCTTTAAAAAATATATTAATTTATGTTCTAAAGATGATTGAAAGTCACACAGGTTTGGGACGACATAAGGGTGAATAATTAATGACAGAATTTTCAGTTTTAGGTGAACTAAGTTAAGATTCATGAAATCGAAACTGACCCAATGCAATTTTCTTTTCTTAATGCAGATTCCTGGTCTTATTACTGCATGTAATGACTTGCTCTGCCTTTAAAATGACATCAACATCCCTTTTACTATTTCAACCCCTTGCTTTCAAGCATAATCAACATAGATGGATGAAAGTTCAATGTTTTCTGATTGAATATCCTGTTTCACTTTGAGTATTCAGAAGTGAAGAGGGTTGCATTGACAGAGAGAGGGCAAGCTGTACCTCTCTGCCTCTTTGTGCTCTCCTCCAAAGGCGGCCACCGTTCTGATGGAGGAAAGGACTTCATCAGCCACCGCTCCGGCTTTAGCATAGGCCTTCAATTCACGACCCGTCAGCCTCGCCACAGCCTCCACATCAATAAAACACATTTTGATTATTTTACAACACTCCCAGATTAGAAAAAATCAGATGGGAAGATGAAAACTATGGCAGACAAAAGCACAAAATATCTATTTTAAATTACAGTTGTCATTAGATCTCTCTTCTATGTGTTTTTTTGACATTTACAATACAAGTCAAAAGTTTAGAATAATTAAGATGCTTTAATGCTTTTGATCTTATACTCACCGATATACTGATTTGCTGCTCAAGAAACATTTTGTATTATTATCAATGTTGAAAACTGTTTTTGCTGCATATTCTTTGGGGGGGAAACTGATACACTACCATTCAAAAGTTTGGTGTAAGTAAGATTTAATAAATTATTAATGTGACACTGCTAAAAATTCAGCTTTGCATTACAGAAATAAATTAAATTTTTAAATACATTACAATATGAAACAATTATTTTAAATTATTTCACAGTATTACTGTTTTAACTGTATTTTTCACCAAATAAATGCAGCCTTGGTGAGCATAACGCCGCATTCACACGGGGCGTCGGCGTCAATGCTTCTCGTTTACTTTGAATGGGTGATGTCATGCGTTGACGAATTGAATTGTGGGTTCCGTTGCGTCGCTTCACTCGCGTTGCAAGCGGCAAAAGTTGAAGATTTCTCAACTTTCCAAGTGCCAACGCAGGCGTCAACCAATCAGATCACCCTATGCAAATATCCTAGAGCAGACGCTAGCCAATAGTGTTCGTTTAAAACACCGGTGAATGAAGAGTGAAGAACGATCTAAAATGGAGGGAAAGCTAATAATTGCGGTGGGAAATCACCCGGTCCTTTACTACCAATCATTATTTACATACCGGGACACAAACTGGAGAGACCAGGCCTGGAAGGAGGCGGCAGAGACGGTTGGAGAATCTGGAATGTATCATGCTTGTATTCCGTCCGTGTACTCTGTTTATCATTGAATGACAGGCAGCATATCATATCATGTGTGGTTCAAATAGGCGCTATCCCCCAGCCAAATGAGGAATCAAATATTAAAGTGATCAATTTAACTACACAAAATAGTCTCACAGACTAGCTGTCAAAAAAGGCGCTTTTTTGTGTTGTATTGTGGTCCAAGCAGCAAGTAATGTGATTAGCTGTTGTCACTATGACGGTCGCGTCAGCACCAAGCTTCAGCCACACCCTCGGTCAAGCGTTGACGCCGAAGCCCCGTGTGAATGCGGCGTAAGAGACTTCTTTCAAAAGCATTAAAAATATTGTAAAAAATTGCACAATTTTTGACACGCATTTGGCATATGCATTTATCAAAAGGGACTTTTGCATTGCATTCAAGGTACTGTACATTGAATTCTACGAGTGGTTCATCTCCTTCATATTAAAATGTCTGTAGTGATACCAACCATTGCCATGAGTCCTGCAGCCAGTCCTATGAGAGGACTCACTGCTATCACCACCAGTGTCAGCTTCCATCCGCCAATGAATCCCACCATGAAACCAAATATGAATGTTGAGATCCTCTCGATGAAGATGGACACCTGATCTGCTATAGCGTTGTTGATTTTGTTAATGTCACTACATGAAAAAAAGAAGTCACAAACATGCAAAATGAAACAACTTCCTAAATTGATTTTAAAATCGGTTTATCGTCCACAGAAAACTCTCATTACTCTTCAAGATGCACGTTTTGAGGTGTCAATGCACCAAGGTTCAATATATAACACCATGACAGATTCATGAGCATAGCTAAGATAGCACAGAAAGACTTGAACATTACTCAGATATTCTCGTGTTTAGCTCGCCGACGGAGGTGCAGTCGAACCAGCCGATCTCCATGCGCATTATCTTTCTGAAGTACATTTTTCGGATGCGTTGGACCTGTCTGGCGGCAGCAGAAACCCAGAGAGCGATCTGAAACCAGAGTGAATACTCATGAATGCGGTGAAGTCACAAACAAGATTTCTTCTTGAGGGCAAAATAATATTTCTGTCTCCTGCAGACCTGTAGCAGATGAGTGGATGTGTATTAGAACTTCATCTCTTATACAAGATTTACATTAATATTGGGCCAGTCCTATGAAGCGCATTCATCCAGATAGTAAAAAGGTTTTCTTGTACCTGAAAGTAACTCAGGATAAGGACTCCACCTCCAATTCCAACATAGTAAAATGCAAACTGGGTCATCTCAGCCTCAATATCCACACTGTAGAGAAGGACAGAGCAAGAACATTTACAATATAATGTATTACTTTAGAATGTAATTATGTATAATAATGTATCATTTGATTATGTTTTACACCTGTGCATTTGACAGATGCATATGCAAAGTGACACATTTTACAATGTTTGAATGTTTTACAATGTTTTACCTGTCCTGTATATATATACTGTATATACAGTATATAATATATAACATAAGTATCAATAGTTATAAATATTAAATATTGATATAATCAAAATATAATATATAAAAATTACCAGAGTAAAAGTTTCTAGAGAAACATATGCTAGTAATCTTCTTTGTGTTTCTCATCTAGAGTTTCAGAAGAGATCTCAAACTCATATTCAATTTCAGTCTTAATTAATATATCACATTTTCCAGAACCAAAGGAGACTAGATACACATGTTTATTTTAAAGCTCTATTCTTTTGCTTTGTCAACACTGGTCTCAATTGGGTCTACAAATAATTCTCCTATGGAATTTCAGAAAAAAGTTGACAATTTATTTCGATAGTTCACATTCTGCTAACTATAAGTACCTTTTCAACTGTCAATTAGAGTATTAGTTATTGATTAGAGTATTAAACTGTCTGCTTAATATCTGCTAACACTTTATTTTGATGCTCCCAACAGACATTATACTAAGTAAATATCATTTCTCATTAATGCAATTATCTAATCAACCAATCACATGGCAGTTGCTTCAATGCATTTAGGGGTGTGGTCCTGGTCAAGACAATCTCCTGAACTCCAAACTGAATGTCAGAATGGGAAAGAAAGGTGATTTAAGCAATTTTGAGTGTGGCATGGTTGTTGGTGCCAGACGGGCCGGTCTGAGTATTTCACAATCTGCTCAGTTACTGGGATTTTCACGCACAACCATTTCTAGAATTTTCAAAGAATGGTGTGAAAAGGGAAAAACATCCAGTATGCGGCAGTCCTGTGGGCGAAAATGCCTTGTTGATGCTAGAGGTCAGAGGAGAATGGGCCGACTGATTCAAGCTGATAGAAGAGCAACTTTGACTGAAATAACCACTCATTACAACGAGGTATGCAGCAAAACATTTGTGAAGCCACAACACGCACAACCTTGAGGCGGATGGGCTACAACAGCAGAAGACCCCACCGGGTACCACTCATCTCCACTACAAATAGGAAAAAGAGGCTACAATTTGCACGAGCTCACCAAAATTGGACAGTTGAAGACTGGAAAAATGTTGCCTGGTCTGATGAGTCTCGATTTCTGTTGAGACATTCAGATGGTAGAGTCAGAATTTGGCGTAAACAGAATAAGAGCATGGATCCATCATGCCTTGTTACCACTGTGCAGGCTGGTGGTGGTGGTGTAATGGTGTGGGGGATGTTTTCTTGGCACACTTTAGGCCCCTTAGTGCCAATTGGGCATCGTTTAAATGCCACGGCCTACCTGAGCATTGTTTCTGACCATGTCCATCCCTTTATGACCACCATGTACCCATCCTCTGATGGCTACTTCCAGCAGGATAATGCACCGTGTCACAAATCTCAAATCATTTTAAATTGGTTTCTTGAACATGACAATGAGTTCACTGTACTAAAATGGCCCCCACAGTCACCGGATCTCAACCCAATAGAGCATCTTTGGGATGTGGTGGAACGGGAGCTTCGTGCCCTGGATGTGCATCCCACAAATCTCCATTAACTGCAACATGCTATCCTATCAATATGGGCCAACATTTCTAAAGAATGCTTTGAGCACCTTGTTGAATCAATGCCACGTAGAATTAAGGCAGTTCTGAAGGCGAAAGGGGGTCAAACACAGTATTAGTATGGTGTTCCTAATAATCCTTTAGGTGAGTGTATATCTCGTCTGTGGAAGGAGCAGGACCATAAAAATGTTCATCCAATCATCGCATTCGGTCCGAATGCAACAATACGATGTATTTCCATACCTCCACGCACCTGCTCACGCAGACATCCCACGTCATCAACGCGTTTAATGCTATGAGTTAGGCAGACTTGAGTCATTGAGCACCGCAAATGAAACAGCAGCCACCTTTTACAGTTCTTCCTGAACCAAAACAACAAGCTTCTGCTGCGTTCACACACTTATGTGTTTCAATGGCAACACTATTGTGGCAAGCAGCGAGGCGAGGGACCATGAGAGCGTGCCGAGTGATAATGAGCGCCAGCTGCGCGCCACACCAGTCTCGTCTCACGGAGGAGTGACGGGAGCATAAAAGGAGGAGCGACAACAGTGCAAGACGAGAGAGGACCAGGGCCCCGTTTCAGAAAGGAGGTTAAGTGAAAACTCTGAGTATGTTAACCCTGAAATGAGGGGAACTCTGGGTTTTCCGTTTCAGAATGGGAGGTATGTCAAACCTGAGAAAGCGGGGTAAGTCAAGCCCGTTTCTAAAAGAGAGGTAACTTATACTCAGAGTCAGTTACCAGGGTAACTTACTCTGTGAACCTAACCTGGTCAGGAGCAGGTTTTCTTTGGTAAACCCAGAGTTTCTTTCAGTCTCCTCCCCTTTTTAAAGCGCCAGCGGTGTTTAAATACTTCATTCATTCATTCAAACGCCACAAATGCTTTTCTTACTGAGAATTTTGGTTGCATTTCAAGAAATAAATTTAATCTAAATCTAAAGTAAGCAAAGTTTACTTAAAACATATTAAATTATCTGCCACTTGACAAAAATACATAGAAAGAAAAGCATTTTTTTGCAGTGCTGGAACATTCATTCATTGCTCATATTTTCATCATGAGGACACTGGCAAAGTGACAAAAATGGCATGTCCTTTTATACATTCACTTGATAAACCTCTAGAAGTAACCTAATAATTAGAATTTCCAGTGGTTGGACGCATTGATGACACTATCACACTTTCTGAAAACAGATTACTGTATGGGATGGAAGGATGCTGCCGGTGGTACGAGATATATGCCATAACCACCACCACCACAGCTGTTAAATACATTTATTTAAAATTTTTATGGTCATCTTTATTTCCTACAAATACTTTATTCTTTTTCCAGTTGGATATTCTTCCTCCATCTCTTCATCTGTCAGTGGTGCTGGTGTTTGGCTGGCCTGAGTAGAAGTCAAATGTTAATGTCACTACTCTAATTAATAAATGTAACAGGTGGGATCAGAGAACATTTCATTATGTGAGAAAAGAGCATAGACCCTTTTCACATTTCTGGGTTTCCGAAGTTGAAGTCATCATAGTTGGGTTAAATTTTATAGCGGTAAATGAGAGAATACATTAAATATATATTTTTGTGTCCCCATTTGCTCAAATAGAAAAAGAAAAACTCCACAATAGTGATTTCGCAACTTTCAAAAAGAGGGACAAAATAGAGTGAGATTGTATAACAGAAGTCAAAAGAGAGAAAGATATTATTTATTATTAGAAACACCCTCACAGCAGCGGTAACTTGTTTTTTGTAATTTGATGCAAAAGTAATATAATACAAAGTATTAGTGTTATAAATGTACAAACATTTAAAAAAAGAAAAGAAATACAAAAAACGTTGCAGGATTTTTTTTATATTGATGACCATTAAAGGTCCCATGGCATGAAATTTTCATTTTATGAGGTTTTTCAACATTAATATGAGTTCCCCTAGCCTGAATATTGTCCCCAAGTGGATAGAAATGTTGATCGGTGTAAACCCGAGTTCTGGCTGTCTTTCTCTGCCTTTGAGAAAATGACAGGCCAGACGAGCCAATCCTGAAGTCTCCTGGTTTGACGTCCAAGCAGGAACGGTTACCTCCCTTTCCTCCGCCCAGAGAATTTGGCACGCCCATGCGAGCGCCATATTTGTTTGTCCTGGAGAGATCATGGCTTGTGAACGAGTAAATGCTGGCAGTTTCTCAGTGTTTGGATGTACAAATGAAAACAGAAGTCTTTTTTCAGTTCCTTCTGATCTGTGATCAGTGATTTCTGATGTGTAGCTAATTATTTATTATTCGTGCACACAATGCAGCTTCTCTCTCTCCCGACAGAACGGTGTTTTCTATCTTGTGAGTCAGTGTTTTTGTACGTCATCGTCGCGTCTATCGGTTCTAAAATGTGCATACAGTCATGAGTTTCCGCTCAACATCGGCAGAGTAACATCTTTAGAGAAAAACTTCACACACGCCGAAGCTCGGGCTGCACTGGCCGGTGGCCTTCAACATCCCCAACCCCCAGTACTGCATCTGGCCCACAGCGGAGGCACCAAACGCGGCGTGAGATTAAGCAGAAGGGGGGTAAGCGTGAGCATATTCGGGCTAGCCAGCCTAGCCCCACAATAAACTGGATTACATTCGATAACTGCTGTTGTGTCTTTGTTTGCGCTGTGTACTCAACGCGCGTCACTGACGCTTTTATTTTATTTTAAAAATAATGCTATTATCAACACTTACTTTTAACTCGTTCATCTCGACAGCTGTAATGGTACTTTGCATGTGTTACAAAGTTGGTAATAATGATGAAGACGGACTCTGTGTGACTGGGACTCGTGTTTATTCAGAACTCTCAGATACAAACACAATAAACTTGGCTGACTGACAGCGCTCTCATAGTTACTATAAATAACTTTGTTAGCAATCGCTGAGCTCCATCTCTGGTACATTAGTGATGTCCGGTTCGCGAACGATCTTTCTTTTGAACCACGGCATTCAGCCACAGGGCAAACAGCAGTAAAAAAAATTATTTAATTAATTATTTAATTATTATTTCTAAATTATGACATTTTATGATGTAAAAGTCATACTAACAATATAAGTACACCTCAGGAAACATTATAAAATAATAGAAAAATGCCATGCCATGGGACCTTTAAAACACGTCATCACTGTGAAAAGGGTCTATGTGGGAAAAGCTGCTGCACATTGGACACTGAATGATATTTAATATGTCAAATGTTTGTAAAGTCATAAAACCTACACCCATGAACATTTTATGCTTAAAGCTTTACCTGATTGAATTATGTTTTTATTTTTCATTTTTAGCTGCTGCAACATTCTTTTTTTGCCTTTTGGATACCATGAAAATTAAACTTAAACTAATTAAGAATTAAACTTACATATTGACCCGGAAGTATGCAAACGTCTTTTTTTTGGGTGAATCATAATTTCGGAGCTCCATTGATCGTGGCTTTTCATAGTTGGGGTGCATTTGCTTAACTCAGAGTCAGTCTACTCAGAGTTGATTGAACTACCTCAATTCAGCTGTTCTGAAACCCAAAACTCAGAGTTTCCCATCTCAGAGTAAGTCAACTCAGAGTTCAGGTTTAAACTCAGAGTTGGTTGAACCTCCTTATTGAAACGGGGCCCAGGCCTGGAATTTGAGTTGTGTTTGTTTATATTTGTTTTTGTACGTAGGCGGCAGTTGTCCGTGAGGGGCAGCCGTCGTTATTTTATTTTGTTGGTTAATTTTATTAAAAACTTGATTGTTTGCCGGTTCCCGCCTCCTTCTTCCCTGAACATACAAACTACGTTACAACTATCAGGAGCGAAAGGAATCTGCAGCAGTCAGGTGATACAGGTCAGAGCTCTTTAAGTTGTTTACGTTCCTTATTTTTGTAATGTTATGTGCTTTGAGACATGAGGTAGTTTAACATTGTCTCTCTTGACTTGAACGTTCCTGCTGGACGTATTCACGTGGCTTTGGAGATGCTCTGAAGGGACAGTGGGATCTTGTGCTTTCAAAGCAAGCTCGCTACAGCCTCTCCCAAAATTACCTACCCTTCCTTTAACAGCATACTAATACTCTAATGAGAGTTAGTTGGTATGTAGTTGCAAAGTTGCACATAACAATACAATTTTCCTCAGGTTCTAGTAGAATGGGGCCGCTGAGGTTATGTGACCGTGGCAGAGGCAGGGGCCTGGCAGAAGAGGGCAACACCAGAGAGAGCGAGGACCAAGGCAAAACCGGAGAGAAGGAGGAACTCAGTGGAGCCGAAGGGGAGCAGGACTGAGGTACAGCTGGAGGTCCAGAAGCCCGTGGTGAAACCAGGATGACGAGAGACCAAGGTGTAGCTGGAGGGACGAGGGAGCCCGGTGGAGCCTGAGTGATGGCAGACCACGGCGGAGCAGAGGGAGCGCAAAGCCAAGGTGGAGGACTGAAGGCGGACGACTGATAGTTCGAGGTGGAGAAATGGGCCTGGAGGGCTGGGGTTTACAATGGCAGAACTGGCGGAGAGAGGAGCCAAAGCGGAGGCCTGATGGTCTTCCT
Source organism: Gobio gobio (assembly GCF_949357685.1). NCBI lineage: Eukaryota > Metazoa > Chordata > Actinopteri > Cypriniformes > Gobionidae > Gobio > Gobio gobio. Next base: position 50,616,032 of record NC_137103.1, on the reverse strand, counting down.
GGACGGAGCCTGGCAGACCACGGCGGAGCAGAGGGAGCACTGAGCTAAGGTGGAGGACTAAAGGCGAGGGTGGGATCTTATGCTTTCAAATTATCTACTATTCGCTACTATTACCACATACACCCGTAAATCACGCTCAGTACATTCTAGACGCCGTAATTCTAATAATCTGCGTAGTGTACCTATTTCCTCTGCTACATTAATGTCCATTCCAATTGGTCTCTGGAACTGCCAGTCTGCTGTAAACAAAGCAGACTTTATTCCATCTATTTCCACTCATTCACATCTCAGTCTCATGGCTCTAACTGGAACCTGGATCAAACCAGAAGACACTGCCAGTCCTGCGGCTCTCTCAAATAATTTCACTTTTTCACACACCCCTCGCCTGATTGGGAGGGGTGGAGGTACTGGTTTGCTCATCTCAAATGATTGTAAATTTGGGCCCATTCCATCTCTATCTGGCAACTGCTCATTTGAATCACACTCAATCACTATCACTCATCCTGCTAAAATCCATGTTGTAGTTATTTATCACCCTCCAGGTCAACTGGGTAACTTCTTGGAGGAGTTGGATATTTTACTCTCTCACTTCCCTGAGGATTGCACTCCTTTGGTACTGCTTGGTGACTTCAACATCCACCTTGATAAACCCCAGGCTACAGACTTCACCACTCTTCTGACCTCATTTGACCTTAAGCGAGTATCTACTACAGCTACTCACAAATCAGGTAACCATCTGGACCTTATCTACACACGCTACTGCTCCACAGACAACACGTTAGTTACTCCACTGCACACCTCAGATCACTTTCTCATCACTCTTAACCTCCTACTGACTCCTGACACAACACGCACTCCTCTGCAGATCACCTTTCGGCGTAATCTACGCTCGCTCTCTCCCTCCCGTCTATCCACTATGGTTTTATCCTCACTCCCTCCATCTGCTCAGTTCTCAGCACTAGACACTAACAGTGCTACTGACACGCTTTGCTTAGACAACTTCTGTCCCCTTTCATCCAGGCCAGCCCGCACCACCCCCTCTGCCCCCTGGCTGTCTGATGTTCTCCGCGAACATCGCTCTGGACTCCGGGCGGCAGAGAGGAAGTGGCGCAAAACTAAAAACGCTACTGACCAAACCCTGTATCAGTCTCTTCTCGCTTCTTTCTCTACTAATGTCTCCACTGCTAAAACTTCATACTACCACAACTGCTCTGACTCTCGTGCACTTTTCAAAACATTCTCTTCGCTCCTTTGTCCCCCCCCCCCCCTTCATCAACTCTTACTGCTGATGACTTTGCATCATTTTTCACAAACAAAACCTCCTCCATCAGCAGCCAATTCACCACAAACCGACACGCACTTCTCAACAACCATCACACACATGCTCCCCTCCTTCTCTCTGCTCTCCGAAGCAGATGTCTCCAAACTCATCCTTTCCAATCATCCCACTACCTGTCCGCTTGATCTTATCCCCACCCACCTCCTTCAGGCCATTTCTTCTTCTGTGACTCCTGCACTCACTCACATTGTCAACACCTCTCTTCACACCAGGACCTTCCCCACAGCATTTAAGCAGGCTCGGGTAACCCCACTGCTTAAGAAACCCTCTCTTAACCCAGCACTTTTAGAAAACTACAGACCGGTATCCCTTCTGCCTTTCATTGCAAAGACACTTGAGCGAGTTGTGTTTAACCAGCTCTCTACGTTTCTTGAACAGAACAACCTCCTGGACATCAACCAATCCAGCTTCAAAAGCGACCACTCAACTGAGACTGCCCTGCTCTCAGTTACGGAGGCACTGAGACAGGCAAGAGCAGCTTCCAAATCCACAGTACTTATCCTACTGGATTTGTCTGCTGCTTTTGACACAGTTAACCACCAGATCCTCCTGTCAACTCTCTTGAAGATGGGCATCTCAGGAACTGCTCTCCAGTGGTTCAAGTCTTACCTCTCAGGTAGGTCCTTCAGGGTGTCATGGAGAGGTGAAGTGTCTAAGTCACATCATCTAGCTACTGGCGTTCCCTAGGGCTCAGTGCTTGGACCACTCCTCTTCTCCATCTACATGTCATCACTGGGATCTGTCATTCAGAAACATGGCTTTTCCTATCACTGCTATGCCGACGACACTCAACTCTACTTCTCATTTCAACCAGATGATCCCACGGTTGGTGTTCGTATCGCTGCCTGCCTAACAGACATTTCTGCCTGGATGAAGGAACATCACCTGCAACTCAACCTTGCAAAGACAGAACTGCTTGTGGTCTCAGCCAACCCAGCACTTCACCACAATCTCTCCATTCAGCTAGGTTCATCAACCATAACTCCGTCCAGGACAGCCAGGAACCTTGGAGTTGTGATTGATGATCAGCTAAAATTCACTGACCACATCACTGCAACAACCCGGTCCTGCAGATCTGCACTATATAACATTAGGAAGATTAGACCCTTCCTATCAGAGCAGGCCACACAACTCCTGGTCCAAGCTCTTGTTCTCTCCAGACTGGACTACTGTAATGCTCTTCTAGCGGGCCTTCCGGCATGCACTATCAAACCCTTGCAACTGATCCAGAATGCAGCGGCGAGGGTGGTCTTTAACGAGCCGAAGAGAGCGCACGTCACGCCTCTATTCATCAGTTTGCACTGGCTGCCAATAGCCGCTCGCATCAAATTCAAGACACTGGTGCTCACCTACAAAGCAACCACTGGCTCTGCACCGATATACCTCAACTCGCTTGTTCAGACTTACACACCCTCCAGGAGCTTACGTTCTGCCAGTGAACGACGCCTTGTGGTGCCATACCAAAGAGGCATGAAATCGCTCTCACGGACCTTTTCCTGGACCGTTCCCACCTGGTGGAATGACCTGCCTATCTCAATTTGTGCGGCCGAGTCTGTAGCCATTTTCAAAAAACATCTAAAGACACATCTCTTCCAGCAGCACCTGACCAATCAAGAATAGCACTTATCATTCTATTCATTTTCTGTCTGTCTAAATTATTTAAAAAAAAAAACTTCTGTCCTGTGTGTTCTGTGCTAGATTAACTTGTTTACTGCACTTGCATACTGTTGCCCTTGACTGTTCTAGTTGCTTCTACTGCTCTCATTTGTAAGTCGCTTTGGATAAAAGCGTCTGCTAAATGACTAAATGTAAATGTCAAAGCAAGTTTGCTATAGCCTCTTCGAAAATGACATACCCTACCTTTAACAGCCTATTAATACTCTAATGAGAGTTAGTTGATATGTAGTTGCAAATTTACTTATAGTTAGTAGAATGTCTAAAGTGGACTATATCCTAGGCTCCTGCATTTGCACAGAACAATACAATTTTCCTCAGGTTCTAGTAGAATGGGGCCGCTGAGGTTGTCGTGCAGACAGAATCATTTGTATGTCTCACATGGTGTCCTGAACATCCTCACTCACCCACAGTACGTGGTGGTGCTGTCCGGCCGCTCGACCACAGACCCGTTCAGCCAGGTAATGGTGTTATTGATGCAGGCTTTGTTCGGGTCGGTCAGTTCCTGAACCTCAAGCTCATACTCCACAAAGGTGTTGGTCATCATGCCATACACCAGCAGCATGAGAGGAGACGCGGCGCCGTGGACCAGAGAGCACACGCTTCCCACCGCCATCATCAGGCCTTCCTTCCATGTGGCAAAACGGAACTGGGCAGAGGTCACAAACAGTGACGATGTGAGAGAAAAATCTAGAACAAGACCAATCTGAACAGCAGAATCATATGGAGACCCTTACCAGCTGAAAGAATCCAACGCTCAGAGCTTCCTCTTTTGTTTTGTCGCTGCCATTCCTTCAAACACAGAAATATTTGTAATACTTTTTTAATTGATTTTCATGCACAACCTTTATTATTATATTATACAACTATACAAATGCACACAGTTCATTTATAATAAATAAATCAATTGAAATCAATTCTTAACAATCGTTACTTGTATGTCAAACCAATAATAGTGTTGCTAGAATAGTTTTTAGTTTTTCTCTCCCTTTTCATTGAAAACCACTTCATATTAACACATTCAACAACAACAAATATCTAAAAGCACTAATCCAATCAATAAAATATTAAGACATTTTTCTCTCCAATGGTAGCCTAGCATATCATGCATAAATAATATAGATTTATAAGAAAAAAGTCAATAAAAAAAACAAAATACTCACTTGAGGTCAGCATCTGTTTTGTAAGAAAGAAAATTGAGTAAAACATCAAAAACTAATTTGTTTATTTCTTGATTATTATGTACATGTAATTGTAGATATTGTGCAATTAAAATGAGACATGCAGCATAATACAGTTCTTACCTTTATCAGCTTTGTTTGATGTTATGTTTTTATCTGATGATGTTAAGTTTTCACCTTTATTCTTCTTCATTCTTCAGTTTGACTGCATCTGAAATGTGGTTTCACAGAGGAATAACTGTTTAGCTATTTTCAACTTCTCAAGGGCATCAACTAATGTCTCCTCATGACAAAACAAAACATTTAGTCTTATCTGACATACATTTAGCAAGAGAATTTGTCACATGCCTGTCCTGTCTCGTGTAGCACATGTGGTGTTTTGTAATTTTCCTGTCTCTGTCTAGATCCCACCCCCTTTGTTATCTCGTTATTGCTTTTATTTGCCCCACCTGTGTTCCCTCATTTCCCTGCTTGATTTGTCCCCTTTATAAGTTCCTTTGTGTGTTCAGTCTTTGTCGAATCGTTGTATTGTCTTCGTCTCCCGGTTCCCCGTGATTCCTTTTGGTTTGTTTAAGTTTGTATTCTGTTATTCTGATTGTGTTTTTTCCCCCCCCTTGTGGGTTTTTGTTTCCTGTTTATATTTGTTTTGTTATTAAATTCTTCTTTTCACTGCACATGAGTCCTCACCTCAGTTTTCTTCAGTTTAAACGTGACAGAACTAAAGAGGTAGTAAGGCTGAACTTTATTTATTTTTTTTTTTTTTCTATTCATTACTCCTGTGTGTTGAACTACAGAGACAACAACCTTTACCTGCAATTATTAACCTGGCAAATCATATTGCATATATAACAGAGCTACTGAATATTAATATGGAACTTCTCTTTTCAACAGATTATGTCTGATGAATTATTGCAGGATAATTAAAAAAAATACTGCACCATGGAAAAAAATATATTCATGAATAAAAAAATTGAAATACAAAAATGAGACTGTTTAACTGTTTATATCCAGACTTAGAAGAAAAGGTCCTTTACAGAACCTTAAATGGCTCTGTCAGGTGTATCACCATATTTTATGGATTTAGTTTTAAACATAGTTTTAAACAAACGTCAATCTCACTGCAAACTATTGAGATATCTAAAATATCTCTTTAGTGTTCTTTTCTGTTTCCAAATCAACTTCATAAAACATTTCAAATGACCAGCAGTTACACTGCTCAATCAAATCATTTAAATGTGAAATATTTTTGTAATAGAGAGAGCGAGAGGGACTGGTTCATACCTGTTGTGCTGAGCTGCTCTCAGTGGTGATTCTCTCATATCAGAGGGGCTCTTCTTTCAGCGCAGTCAGTCCACACCTCCAACACTATCTATTAGACTGATAAGACATTACCCGATCTCAGTCCGACAAGGTCAAGGTGTGCGCAGTCTGTTCGCTACTCCAAACAAAGATTTAAGTGATGGCGAGGGAGGGTGAGGGAGGGATGTTAAAAGTGTTAATGAGTTGCCAATGTGAAATTTTTCCTGACATTGGTCACATTTATTAATGGTCTGATCAAATCACATTGAGATTTACTGCTGATTATTAACGTCATCTCATAGTCAACAGTAATAAATTTGGGTTGAATGACCGTTGGGTTGTTGGTTTCTTGAGACAAGCACATAAGGATGGGCTTGCAATATTAGGTACTCCCCCTTCCCACAAGGTTCGTCCTCGCATTGTATGCACAAGTCCATCGGTGGAGGGAGGGGGTTTGGGAGGAGGGCAAGGAGAGGCTTGAAAAGGACATGAGACAGGAGGAGCCAGCAGAGGGGAATACCGTGGCAGAACTGGCGGAGGGAGGAGCCAAGGCAGAGCCCTGATGGTCTTCCTGGATGGAGCCTGGAGACCCAAGCGAAACTCCAAGGACGATGACCCAGGACGACATCATAGCCCTGGGGGGCTGAGGTGATGTCGTCGGCTCAGGTGACCGTGGCAGAGGCGGGGGCCTGGCAGAAGAGGGCAACCCCAGAGAGAGCCAGGACCAAGGCAAAACCGGAGGGAAGGAGGAACCCAGTGGAGTCGAAGGGGAGGAGGACAGAGGCACAGCTGGAGGTCCGAAAGTCCGTGGCGAAACCTGGATGATGAGAGACCAAGGTGTAGCTGGAGGGATGAGGGAGCCAGGTGGAGCCTGAGTGATGGTGGACCATGGCGGAGCAGAGGGAGCGCAGAGCCAAGGTGGAGGACTAAAGGCGTACGACTGAAGGACTGACAGGTCAAGGAGGAGAAATGGGCCTGGAGGACTGGGGTTTACCATGGCAGAACTGGAGGAGAGAAGAGCCAAGGTGGAGCACTGATGGTCTTCCTGGATGGAGCCTGGGTGTTGGAGCAGGACGAGGTGGAGACCCAAGCGAAACTCCAAGGACGATGTCCCAAGGCAGCATCATAGGCCAGCAGAGCAGAGGTGATGCCGTCGGCTCAGGTGACCGTGGCAGAACAGGGCAACACCAGAGAGAGCGAGGACCAAGGCGAAACGAAAGGGAAGGAGGAACCCAGTGGAGCCGAAAGGGGAGGAGGATTGAGGCACAGCCGGAGGTCCAGATGTCTGCAGCGAAACTAGGATGACAAGAGACCATGGTGTAGCTAGTGGGACGAGGGAACCCGGTGGAGCCTGAGTGATGGCGGACCACGGCGGAGCAGAGAGAACGAAGAGCCAAGGTGGAGGACTAAAGGCGGAGGACCGAAGGACTGACAGGTCGAGGTGGAGAAATTGGCCTGGAGGGCTGGGGTTTAACACGGCAGAACTGCTGGAGAGAGGAGCCAAAGCGGAGTACTGATGGTCGTCCTGGGCGGTGGAGCAGGGCAAGGTGAAGACCCAAGTAAAAATCCAAGGACGATGGGGCAGATATGACAACCGGGACGAACTCTTGGGCAGGGTCCAGTGGCATAACTTTGTTTTAAAAAGTGGGTGGGACAGGTGTGCATGGGGGTCGGTATGATCTAGCATTGCTAAAACAATGCTACCTCAGATGTAAAATATATACAATAACAATTGTAGAAATTGCATTGGGTTTATTTATCGATATAGAACTCATGTGATAGTTTCATACTTGCATCTAAACACAATATATCGGTGGTGCCAAGATTTTTCACGAGAATAAATACATAGATTCGCAAAATCTGTTTGTATTTTCGAATGCCCTAGTGGTACAAATTTTTCAGAGGTTCTGGGTTCTAATTTGCTCTCGTATAGTTTTTTTTCTCATCAAATTAGAATATCCTCAGTGATTGTATATCAAGAACAGGGACAATATTTTGTGCATTTTGTTTTGTGATTTCACCGGAACAAATTGAAAGTCTTTGCAACGGCGTTAAGCGATAGATTAAATCTCTCACCCGTGTGAAGACTACACAGTGTGCGCGAACCACAAGAGAAATCAGCCCCACTGATAACAGCGGCAATGAGCGCCAGATCGCCTCCTATTTAACAAACAAACGAAATTATGCTCTGCTAGTTAACTGGAGATGTTTTGTTTGTATTTGTTAGTAGGTAGGTTCATCCGTGCCGCGAGATGTTTCAAAAAGTGGTGGGGACAATAGCGGCCCTGGCAAAAAGTGGTTGGGACATGTCCCACCCACAAATTACGCCTATGGCCGGATCTGACTCTGTGGTTGTTGCTTGTTGTCCCTGGCAAAAAGTGGTGGGGACATGTCCCACCCACAAATTACGCCTAATATGGCTGGATCTGACTCTGTGGTTAGAGGGTCTCACACTCTGTGGCAGGTTTTCTCTTGTTGTCCCGGACTCTCCGGGCTGGGATGATAAGCCCTATCTAGATCGAACGGACATGGCTGCTGATGGAGTTTAATGTCCCGGGGAGTTGATGGCATCATCCTCCACGACTCCCATGGTGATAGAGGATCTGCAAACCCATAAGGCAGGGTTCCTCAAACTTGGTCCTGTAGGGCCACTGTCCTGCAGAGGTTAGCTCCAACCCTGATCAAACTCACTTACCTGTGATTTTCTAGTTATCTTGAAGATTTTTATTAGCTTGTTTAGGTGTGTTTGATCAGGGTTGGAGCTAAACTCCACAGGGTAGTGGCCCTCCAGGACCAGATTTGAGGAACCATAAGGGATACTCCACAAACTCGGCAAAGGGACGGTGCTCCCCCTCATCGGTAGCATCTGTCCAAGAATGTGTTTAGATTTATATTGAATTGTTCTGTAGTGAGTCTATACAGTATTTAACGAAATTACATCAGAAGCAACTATAATTAAGTTACAGAAAAATTTATAGTAATCCCTTACTTTACCATAATTAAATTATAGTAGGCTAATTCATTACTTAGTAATAAGTTACACCCAACACTGTATATACAGTATTAGGCTACTATTTCATATTTTGGGAGCATTTAGGGCAAATGTATGATGATAATAAAATGTATGGTGCATGTCCTAGGTCAATCCTTTCAAAACAGTACATTTACAAAAACTCTGAAAGTAAAATATCTTAAAAATATATATCATAAGGATTTTCAACAATTTTTTTTTATTTTTGTGCCCAACCAATCAAGAGAAATACCAAAATAATTGACATCTTACTTCATGCAACTAACAAGCAATAACAGCATATTTCAGGCCCTAGAATCAAGCAAACAAATATGACATGCATGCATTTATGAGCTAATTAAAGACTTACAAATGGGTTAAAAAACACATAAAATAGGCTTTATCTTTTTGGTCTGTCTCTTAGGAATCTGATGTTATGGACTCAAATACTGTTGTGACAAATTTTTTTACATTTATTAACAACAATTAATTAAATGAATTAAATTCTGTTAAAAGAGAAAACACTCTCACAGGTATCGTAAAATTAGGTCAGTGACCGGGCGGTGAATAACTACATGGTATTGTTTGTCCTGTAATAATTCACTTATCACTTATTAATAAAAGTTTTACAGTTAAAGTGATAAAAGCTGGTGTCGTTGTTTGCAATATTCTGCCATAAAGGTGCAACTTGCAACTCTCCCATCAGGTATCAATCCTTGTCATTAAGATATTTAATGGCTTTTTAGTGGATTTAGAAAGCATTCTCAATTCAATCCTGAATGGCGCACAACCCTTTCCCCGCATTAAAATGTATGAAGTAAGATTAACAGTATTAAACCTGTAAACGTGTTGTTTTAAATGCAAGTCCCTAATTTATATATCAGCTCAGTCTCTTTATCCACCAATGGGTTCTTGGCCTGAAAAGCGTTAAATTGTTAGAGTCTTGATGTTTATTATACTTCCAAAAAGAGATTGACGAGAGATTTACCTATTCACACACATGAACTGGACCCGCTGTCAGCATGTCTTTGGGTTGTCAGTCCTGTATGAATGTAGCCAATGTCCTACTTTTGAAGCAGCGCTTCTCTTGTCTCTTCGGGATGAACCGCTTAAGTCCCCTTGTTTGGATAACAGCCTCTGCTAAATGAATAATTTGAATGCGTCTCAAGGAAGTGTGCAGCAGCATTAACAATAACACAAGTGATTCCTGCTCACTGTAAAAACACTGTTTCAAAGAAGTCTGAGGTTGTTTCCTGTGTTTGGGAATGTACTGTTTACACGATCCCAAACACAGGAAATCACTTCTTTAGAAACTGATCTCAGGACCTGTGTTGTTAACTAAAACTATTAAAAATCATTGTTGTTAACTGAAATTATGGTAAAATAAAATATAATATCAATATTAGAAACTGAAATTTAAAAAAATAAGTTGTTGACTCGATAACTAACTGAAAAAAAGTCTAAGTTGAAGTATTAAAATGACTAAAACTGAGATTAAAAGTAAAAGGTAATCACTTAAAAAATAACAAAAATGACAAATGGATACAAACAAATTATTAAAACATAAACTAAAATTAAAATGAACATATAAAAATAAAAGCCAATTCAAAATATTAATAAATACTGTAACAGGAGATAAATAATACTAAAATGACATTAGTTTGCACTGGAACAGCTCCAAAGAAATATTGTTTTTTCTGTAACACTTTACAATAAGGACTCATTCATTAATATTGACATAACATGAACTAACAATGAGCAATATGTTTTTACAGCATTTATTAATCTTTATTAATGTTCGTTACAAATACATTTGTTTGTTCATGTTATTTCAATAATGTTAACAGATACAACATTTGATTTTAAAAATATATTGTAAGTATTGAGATTAATAACTAAGATTAAAAAAATGCTGTAGAAGTATAGTTCATTTTAACTTATTAACTAAATGTAAAAAAATTAAACCTTATTGCAAAATGTTACTTTTTTCCCCCGTATAGACTTTCTTCTATTTTATCTCTCATTTTTTGTTGCAGTTTTAATGAAAGAAAACAGAATAAATCATATAAATGAATTAAAATAAGAAAAAATAGAAATTAAGAAAACAATCCAAGGGGCATCCCTTGGATTGTTTTCTTAATTTCTAATTTTTTTTACAGGCATTAAACATTAATAATAATAATAATTTCGATCTGTCATGCTGAAGCACTTTTGTAAATCGTGTACGGCTCAAGTGCATATTATAAAGCATATTATTGTTGCATGTTTAGAAAAGAAAAGACATCTAAACACTGTAAAAAAAAAAAATATTATATATATATATATATATGATCAATAGGTTATGACAACATATTTTTTAACATTGCTTTAACTCATCAAAATAAGTTAAGCAATTTTTAACTTTTTTATAAGATACAAGATTCAACTCGTTTTTTAAAGTCAGTTTAATGTCATTATCCAAGTTGATTGTACATAAAAAAAATAAGGCAGCTACTTTTTATTCTTTCTTATTTATTTATTTACAGTGAACGCTTACCACCAAAATCACCCTTAAGAAAAATGGTCAACACTTCATTTTAGTCCCTTTTACACATTTTACTATATGTAGTTACTATAGTAATAAAAGTCAATTATGCATAGTTACATGCAATTAATCCTGAACCAAACCTAAACCCTAATTAGAATCCTACAGAATCACTATGTAAGTGTATAATAACACCTAAAAATAAAGTGTAACCGAGAAATATTAGTGAGAAATAACTTCAATATATTGTATTTTACCTGACCTTTGCACTGCTACTGACACATTTTCTACCAGCTGCCTTGGATTCCAGTCTGCCAGAAAAGTAAACTCTGGCTGAATCCGAAATTGCCCCATAAACCCTCATTCACTATTCCCTACGTCCACTAATACACTTGAAAGACTGAATGAAAACGAGTGAGTGAATTCGGACAGCCGTTGTGTGTACATCGGCTGGGATAGAATAAGTGCACTCAATAACGTCCACTATGTTTTCGGACACCACTACAAATGGCTGTCCCCTCAAATAGTGGGGCGATTTCGGATTCAGCCTCTGTTTTCTGATCCTTCAGCGCCCCCTGCAGGAACAACACGGGACACTTGTTACATAACAGCAGACTATTATACTTCAGTTTTAATCGGTGTCAGTTACAAAGCGGCCAGGAAGAACAAGCACATTCCCTCACTACTGAGACAACAAAAAACAGACATCTTAGAAAGCTGACTTCTAAAGAAACGGTGAGTAGCATATACGGGTTTTATACAGCATATAACAGTTACAGTTTTAGTGCTTTTTTTTTTTTTTTTTCTGTCAGGGCATTTTCGAGTAACGTTAGCCTAAAACCACACATTTTTTAAATGAAATTTCGATGTTGCCTTAGTTGCTTCGTTTTATTCTTTTTTTAGTATGCTAGAACAGCACAATGCAAAAGTTATGTATCGTTTTTGACATCGCGCTGATTTGCACGGTGAGGTGAAGTCCGACTCGTTTTCGGGAATCGGTTCTTTTAAACAGTTCATTTTGGTTCAAAATAAACTGAGCGGCTCTTTTACGTCAATACGCACGTGGTTTTAATAAAGCTAACCTAAGGTAGGTTAAATAAATAAAAGTAGATATTACGTTTTTTATTATTATAATTTTTTTGTAATGTTATGTCTCACAAGGTTTAATTTGTTGCAGCCACGATTCCGCTCATGAAAAAATATTTCGAATCATCAAATCTCATTTGTATTAATTTAATCAAAATAAAAGTGTGTTTACATAATACAACACTCATACATTTACGTCTTCCAAATTAATTTTTTTACAAGCTATAGCCTAATTAACGTTACTTTTATTAAAACCAACTCTATTTCGTATGTGAGTTGATAAAATGGTCAAGTCGTAACTTAGTAGGCTAGTAGAAGTATTTTCATTTAATTTCTTATTGATTGAACTTACTTTCCGTCACATCACTTTAATCCTCGGCTCACCCCAAATCTTCTTAGTATTCAAAATCAAAGTACTTTCTTTCATTTTATATTGTTGAAGTTTTTTTCTCAGTTCACTCGACGTTTCTCGGCTAATTTCAAATCGGACATGTTTGAACTAAACATATAAATGAATTGTTCAGAACTGCTCCGAATGATTCAGCCCGATTAGTGAACGAATCATTTAAACCGGCTTGAATAAACCGATTCAACTGATTCTTTGACCATATCCGAATCAAAAGAACGATTTGACAGTCGTTCCACTTTTCGCAATCAGCCACTTGAATAAAGATAACCTAAGGTAGTAAATAAAAGAAAATCTAAGCATAAATTACGTTTTTTTTTCTCTTCAAATTACATTTCTTGTCATTTCATGTCCCACAGTTCAGTTTGTTCCAGCCACGATTCCGCTCATAAAACATGTAATTTCGAATCTAAATCATTTGGTTTTACAATAAACAGCACTAATGTACACCTACATCTTTCGAATAAACATTATGACAAGTTATAATTAAATTAATGTACTAAAACCAACTATATTAAGTTGTTCATTGATAACTAAACATAATAACATGTAATAACTGCACATAATGTAAAAACTGCACATAATGTAATAAGTACAGTATTACATTATTATTGAAATAATTTTTTTTATCAAAATGTAATAAAATCTTGAGCTCATAATGTAATAAAAAATTACATTACGAGAAAATTCTTATTTTATAAACTTAACAAAAACATGTCATATTTTCATTATTGCAGTAGCTTTTAAAACATAAAAAAAATGTATTCCCTTACAGTACATTTTTAAAAATCTAAAGCCAGTCTTGCTACCTGCGAAATGCAACAGATTTAAATATTCATGCTATTATTATCATTATTATTATTATTAAACGGTGAAAAAAAATCTATGGTATTTTTTAAATGTGCTGTAAATAAATACCAATGCTTTATGTTCAATAAACATATAATAATAATAATAATAGCATGAATATTTAAATGTTGAATTTCGCAGGTAGCTTAAGACTGGCTTTAGATTTTTAAAAATGTACTGTAGGGAATACAAATTTTTATGTAAAACTATTACAATAATGTAATTATGATATGTTTTTGGTGAGTTTATAATGTAATCATTTTCTCATAATGTGAAAATCACATTATGAGCTCAAGATATTATTACATTTTGAGAAAATTATTACATTATGAACACTTAATTTATAATAAAAATGTAATACTTATTACATTATGTGCAGTTTTTACATTATGAGTTGCTACAACGTATCCTTGTAGTATTATTATTCCTTTATTTATCATATACTGCCAATTATCTTTATTTAAAATGTATCTTTTGTTTTATTGCACTTTTGCAAAATCTTCAAACAGTTTTGCAGTGGCTTACAATCATATGAGTTAATGTTTCACTAGGTCATGTACTTTATGAGTGGAGCTTTGACCAAATGTGCGCTCTCTCACCTTTATGTTGTTGATGTTGGGGGTGTTGCATGAATTTGAATCCTCTTTTCTTATGAAAATTTAATTTTCTTTTGCAGACATGTTCCTGTACGTTGTTGGTCTCATAGTCTTGCTCTATGTCTATCGATGGTTCAGAGAACTGGGAAGAGTTCCCAACAAATCGGAGAAGTTTGTGTATATCACAGGCTGTGACACGGGTTTTGGGAATCTCTTGGCCAGACACCTGGACACAAAGGGTTTCCGTGTCATCGCTGGCTGCTACACGGAGAAGGGAGAGGTTGAGCTGAAGAAGGCCTGCTCCGACAAACTCACAGCGCTGCATTTGGATGTCACTGATAATGACAGCATTAAAAAAGTCTCCGAGACCATTAAAACCCTGGTGGGCCAGAAAGGTAAGTCACAGAAACAGATGGTACTTTACTCACACTTTGCCCTCTGTTAGTTCTGAAATCTTGTGAGACATTTTTGTTGTTGAGAGCTGTAAAAAAAATTAAAATACATAATTAGATGTTATTAACAGAGCTATGTGCAATTCAGAATTCAATTGAGAATGAATTTGAAATGTGTGTGTGTGTGTGTGTGTGTGTGTGTTTTGATATATATACACACTTGATTTTAAGGTGTCTTTGTTACACTGCAATTAAACATTTAAGTACTGACATGTACTTACTATAGGGTTAGGATTAGGGTTTGGTTTAGTTGCATATAATTATGCATAATATATAGTTTACTATAGTAACTACATGTATTATGTAACCATGACACTGTAAAATAAAGTGTTATATATGAGGTAAATAAAGTTTTTTATATATACACCGATTAGGCATAACATTATGACATGTGAAGTGAATTACACTGATTATCTCTTCATCACTGCTCCTGTTAGTGGGTGGGATATATTAGGCAGCAAGTGAACATTTTGTCCTCAAAGTTGATGTGTTAGAAGCAGGAAAAATGGGCAAGCGTAAGGATTTTAGTGAGTTTGACAAGGGCCAAATTGTGATGGCTAGACGACTGGGTCAGAGCATCTCCAAAACTGCAGCTCTTGTGGGGTGTTCCCGGTCTGCAGTGGTCAGTGTCTATCAAAAGTGCTCCAATTAAGGAACAGTGGTGAACCGGCGACAGGGTCATGGGCGGCCAAGGCTCATTGACTCACGTGGGGAGCGAAGGCTGGTCCATGTCTGATCAAACAGACGAGCTACTGGAGCTCAAATTGCTCAAGAAGTTAATGCTGGTTCTGATAGAAAGGTGTCAGAACACACAGTGCATCACAGTTTGTTGCGTATGGTTTACGGAGGGAAATTAGCTTTGTGCTAAATCCGGTGTATTTACGTAAATTTATTTCCTCAATATGCATTGTCCCATCCAAATAAATAAATAAATGAAAAAAAAAAATAGTCGCAGACCAGTCAGGGTGCCGCCGACCACAAGGCAAAAATGGTTCAGGAATGGTTTGAGAAGCACAACAATGAGTTTGAGGTGTTGACTTGGCCTCTAAATTCCAAGTCATAATGTTATGCCTCTATATATATATATATATATATATATATGCCTGACAAAGACCTATCGGTTGAAATGTTGCAATGCAATAAATTGGAGCAGTTTAATCAGTGTGCAGACATCACATTTGTGTTTTGCTTCAGTGATTTCGTTTGTCCTGCACCTGAGCCCTGTTTGGGTTTGAGGATGTGCACACCTTCTTTGTATATATAATGCATTTATTTTGACAAATTAAATATCAAATTAATTAACTAATCGATATCTAATCTAATGAACTATTTAATTAAATATCAGTAATAATCAGTCAAAATAAATGCTTCAATTTAATTCATTATTCATGTTCTGTTTCATGTCTTGTTATTGGACTAATGAAATGTCTAATATTATTATAATAGTTATTGGTCGAGTAGTTTCTTCACATGACTTTCACATGACACTTCCTGTCACCAGGAAGCTGTATTTAGCAATCTCTTGTAATGAAAGAAAACGGATGTATTTTGTAATTTGTTCTGTGTGTGTGTGTGTGCGTGTGTTTTTTCAGGTCTGTGGGCCGTGGTCAACAACGCTGGTATCTCTTTCCCAACTGCACCCAATGACTGGCTGGATATTGAGGACTTCAAACAAATGATCAATGTCAATCTGATCGGGGTTGTTGCCGTTACTCTGAGTGTGTTACCGCTCATTAAGAAAGCCAAGGGCAGAGTGGTCAATGTGGCCAGTGTGTTCGGACGGATTAGTACCCTGGGAGGGGCGTACTGCATTACTAAGTATGGAGTAGAAGCTTTTAATGACAGTCTAAGGTTAGTATGTCCAGTAACCACTGAATGATTCTTCTGAAGACAAAAACTGATCAAAAGAATTCAGATTCAAAGCATTTCTCAGATACAAGCCTGTGTAATATGTGGGTGTGGCCTGTGGTCAAACATAAAACATTCTGCAATTATCATAACTCTGCAACCATTCGATTGAGAAATTCTGCAATTGCAAACATATCCCCAAAATATCAGATAAGACTGCACATATAAGCACCAGCAGCCAGTCAAAATTCAGCAGCTGATAACTTGTACTGTGAATGGCCAGTCATGATAAAAGATGGAAGATTTGTGCAAGGTGTCTGCAGGCAGTGTAGCGCTGTATGTGAGATCTGACCACAAGAGGCCACTATAATGAGTATATTCACACTCTTGTTTATATCAGGAACCATTCAGGGGGGTTTCCCAAAGCCAACTATTGTGGCATAATTGCTTGTATAGTTGGCTAACGATGCTTTTGGGAAACACACCCCAAACTAGGATCTTAGTTCCTCTTAAGCCTGAATCCTTGAGTTTTTCTATATTGAGAGTGCAAAACACAGGGAACTAGACTATCTTGACATACTTGCAAAATCTCATTAACAGTGGAATAATCAGTGTTATTTTAGTATTATTTATATACAATTATTTTATATATGTTTAACATTGAATAATTGTTTTACTTTTAACATTTAATAGCTTTAATTAACTTGTTGTTTTAGTTAGGGATGTCCCGATCAGGTTTTTTTGCCCTCGAGTCCGAGTCATTTGATTTTGAGTATCTACCGATACCGAGTCCCGATCCGATACTTCTATAATACATAAAAAAAGAATAAAGAAGAGTGAAAAAACAGATCCAGGATGTTCCTTATTTTTTATGTAATTCACCTTATTTAACCAATAGCGTCTCTGCAACAAAGTTGAGTCAAAATGGTCAAACTCTGTGCCACTGCATAACTATAGATGTGTTAAAAAATAATGAGAATATATATACAAATATATATACATATATATATATAGTCCTGATCGGGAGGTAACGTCCGATTCCGATTGAGTCTGAAACCACATGATCGGATCTGGACATCCCTAGTTTTAGTAATTTTAGTACTACAACTTTTTATTTTTCAATTAGTTGCCAGGGCAATTTTTGGTTATGTTTTTCTCACACACACACACACACACACACACACACACACACACACACACACACACACACACACACACACACACACACACACACACACACACACACACACACACACACACACACACACACACACACACACACACACACACACACACACACACACACACACACACACACACACACACACACACACACACACACACACACACACACACACACACACACACACACACACACTTGTTAGTTTAGGGTTCAATTTTCACTATTAACCGTTTATTAGTACTTATAAAGCACATATTAATGCCTTATTCTGCATGACCATATTATACATCCCTTATTCCTACTCAATACCTAAACTTAACAACTACCTTACTTACTATTTATAAGCAGTAATTAGGAGTTTACTGAGGCAAAAGTCATAGTTGATAGTTAATATTGAGAATTGGACCCTAATCTAAAGTGTGGCCAGATACATATTTAACCTTCAGCTTTATTTCAATTACTGAAAACAACTTTTAACAGTTTAGTTAAACACTGGGAATCACTTCATAAAATTCTGTTATATGTGCAAGTTAAACTTTAGGTCAGTTGAACCAACACTATTCCCAGAATTTATTATTATTGTAGTTATGCCGCTGTGACTTTATTCAATGTGTTTTTCTTTGTTCTGCAGGAGGAACATGGCACCGTTTGGAGTGAAGGTTTTATGCATTGAGCCTGGATTCTTCAAAACAAGCGTTACTGACGGCAGTATCTTTGAGAGTCATATTCAGAGATTATGGAACAAGTTGCCTCAGGAGGTGAAGGATGAGTACGGCAGTGATTTCATAGACAAAAGTGAGTTCAAATCCAATAACCAGTTTCAAATCGGAGCAAATAAAGGTCACACTCTCTAGTTACTAGTTATAAAAGTTACTGTATAACTAGTAATTGTGTTTTTATAGCAAAGCTGGTGATTAAGGAGAAGATTGAGAAGATTGTTGATCCAGATCTGATGAAGGTGGTGAGCTGTATGGAGCATGCTGTGGCTGCGGTCCATCCTCGTACCAGATATTCTCCAGGATGGGATGCCAAGTTCTTCTGGCTGCCTCTCTCCTACATGCCAACCTTCATCTCGGACGCTTTCGTCTTAAAAAATGCTGTTAAACCCAAAGTTTCAGTTCTGTAAGCACAAACAGCTACACTCATGCAGTGCACTGAGACAAGACTTAACACTTTAAATTGTACAAATATATATACATTAATTAATACTTAATTTTTACAATATTGCTTTTAAATAAAAAAACTAATTTTTAAAATGTTTTCTCTAACATTTGTGTTCTGATTTTGATTTTTCATTAAGGATTTGCTAGAGGACTTGCTAGAAAGAAATGTTTCTTCTTATAGTTTTACAGCATTTCAAAAGTCTTATCCCAGTGTAAATATCCTCTCATCTCCAAAATAAAACTTTCTTCAGCAAATATGAAACCAGTGAAATGATTATGTGTAACCTGTCCAACTTTACACAAAACGGGCAGGATTCGAATCGGCGTGTGAGGCGGGCATGCTAACAAGGACGCTAAAGACTGCAGCTGCTAGTGTCAGTCGCTGGTAAGTTGAGGCAAGGGGAGTGAGGTTTACACCCCCATAAACTTCATTCCCATCTGGGTCACGGCACCAAATGTAACCAGTCTTACCTGACCCGCTCAGAGTGGGATTCAAAACGGGGTCTCCGGCGTGGGAGACGAGCGTGCTAACAAGGACGCTAGCATCAGTAACTAGCGCCCCACTTGAGGCCAGGTGAGTGAGGTTTATGCACAGCTCTTACTGGCCTACGTCCGTTACACTCACCCCCCTAAACCTCACTCCCACCCGGGTCACGGCACCAATTCTGACCGGTCCTACTTGACCAACTCAGAGTGGGATTCAAAACGGGGTCTCCGGCGAAGGAGGCGGGCGTGCTAACAGACATACTACATTCGCCATGTTGCCATTATCATGTGACCGTCAGTTGCGTCGTTTCACTGTCATTTACAAATCCTCTCCTGTGGCCTCATGGGATAGTAGAGTCCCATATGAATCATATGCATACTTCAAAACCGCACAGGAAATAGTAGGCCATCAGAGTACATTTTGCCTACTCTTTTATGAGTACTGTGAATTCAGACCATAGACCGTAAAAAAATATGGACGGCTCGACTTCATTGGCTTCCGCTGAAGTAACTGAAGGTCTGAATATGGTGCTGACATCTTGCGCAGATTTGGGACTGAGTCTGCGCAGTAGAGAGCAGGAAATAGAGCCGCGATATCAAAAGCCCGCCCACACTCTCACAGATGAAGAAAAAATCATTATGACGGTCTGAAATAATCAGTTATGGAAATGTAGAAATTGGCCATCTTGAGACAAACTGTCTCAAACAAGTCATGTTTACACACAAACTAGGGATGCACCGAAATGAAAATTCTTGGCCGAAACCGAAAACCGAAAAAGAGGAAACCAAGGCCGAAAACCCAAAACCGAAACACCGAAATAAATTATGCCAATTATTAGTACCATTGCATTTATGGCTATGACTGTTTACTAACTTTACTAAAATCAAGGCATTGTAATTGCATAAATTAATATTAAAGTTTCAAAGAATAAATCAATTACAAATTATGCCAATATTTATTTAGCACATTGCAACAATGCACAGTATAAAATAAAATTCAAACTAAAATGTTTAACTTGACCCCACTCATTTGTACATTAAATAATAATGTACAGGTCTACAGAAAGGTTTTAAAATTAAAAGTTCTCTCATAAAAACAAAGTACATTTAGGTCTAGTGCATTTAAAAATTTTCTCTGTAGGACTACTACAAGAAAGTGCGTTCTGAACAAGTGAAACTGCTTAAAGATAAAACAATTTTCTCTGTAGGCCTTCAACATAATAGTGTATCAAAGCAAAGACTGCCATAGCCCATATGTTAACTGTAGAATAGGGGTGTAGCGACACACAAAACTGACGGTTCAGGACAACAGTTTTACAAAATGACTTTATTTATTTTTATTGGTTTACTGAAAAAAAAAAGTATCTGTCCTTAAATGAATTAAATTATAACTAAAAGTGTATTGAAGATATTGCTGTAAACTATATGGGGAGCCCTTACTTGCACATTAATATTAAAGGTTAACAACAGAGCCCAAACTATTAGCCGTAATTCAGTTGCTATTTATTTTTAGGTCTAATAATCAACACTCAAATAACATAGTACGCAAACATGTAAACTTCACATAAGGCAGTTTTTGCAATAACTAATAATCTAATAATAAAATAGTTTTTTCTCCAATTCGTTGTTGAAATATAATCATTTATACACAGTGTCTGTCATTTTCATGAAAGGTTTATTTAAACATACAGGAGATAATCAAGATCTCATTAACAGGTTAAGTAGAATATAATGAATATAACGGCTAATATAGGTCATATATTTAGTGAAAGAGTTGATTTACTCTAGTGAATAAAATTCTGTGGACACTGAATGACTGCCTGAGGTAAATGTGATGCTAAAGTTACATGACATTGTTTAGGCTAGTTTACAAGCAGTTATATTGACGTCTTTTCGCTGCTGAAACACTGATTCAGCGATTACACCACATATGATACGTGACAGTAAGTGTTAATGTATCCTCAACATACCTTAGATGTTTATTCTTAAGGAAGAGATGATCGATCGCGCTCACAGATATTCGCGTTCACGCGCGCGCGCCGCGGCTTGAACTGTGATGTGATCAGTGATGCCACATTAAAGAGCGTCAAAACGCCATTTATCGTTTGAATTTCGTGATACATGTTGATCGATGTTTGTGTGGGAACTCACAGTGAAGTCTGTTCCTCTTCTCATCGAGAACATGAGCTCTGGCTGTCAGTGCTTATGCATGGAGCTGACGTGGGTGTTTCTCAAATATACTGCTTCAGACAAGCACGTGCAGGTCGCGGTTTCTGTTTGCGTCATCACAACATTTCGGCCGTGTTGTTTCGGTGATAAAAGTCTTTCGGCCGAAAACCGAAAATGCACTTTTGGGCCATTTTCGGCCGAAAATTTTCGGTGGCCGAATATTCGGTGCATCCCTAACACAAACGCCTCTGCACTTGCTCCTGATTTCTCTCAACATGGGGGCAGGAGAGCTCAGTCAATGAATGGGAAAATTAAGTAAGTTGTGTTACTTATTTGAACAGTCCGATTACTTAACTCGTATTACTTGTTATGAGTCCCCCCCCCCCCGACCACAGGTACAGTGTAGCATGACTACACAAATCAAAGTTTGAATGTTTAGAAGCTAAACGAGGCCAGAGTTTAATTGCACAATCTTGGTGATGTTTGCTGAGTGTGGTGTACACGTTCACAAGAGACCTTTGACCCTGCAGTCAGTTTGCGGCCCCTGAGCTCTTCAGTGGGATCAGGACAGGAGTGAAGAAACAAAAGATCTTCTAGTTTTCACACTGAAGGAGTGACGACTGCACTAGTCATGGTACGTCAGTCTATATTCGGAGCACAATCCCATAATGTGTCTTTATTTCATAAATGTAAACAACTTGGCAGGGATTAATGCGTGCATGCTTTGATAATTAATATTTCTGTGTTCAATGCTATAATTGATTTGTGCAATAAATAATTGAACTATGAGGGAACATAGTTGAGATGCCACCTAGTGGCTTTTTGAATGATTTGTCTACTATTACATGTTTTTATTTAGCATTTTAAACTGTTTAGATTATGTTTCATTTATAAAATGAATGGTCATGAAATGCTTTGAAATAAAAATGTGAGAAATGGAAATCGACTTTTTTATAGATAGTTTTGCTTTTTTTAAAGCAAAACATCTAGAAAAAAGTCGATTTCCATTTCTCACATTTTTATTTCAAAGCATTTCATGACCATTCATTTTATAAATTATTGGCTAGATGTTAATTTGTTAGATTCACTATATATAAATAAATATATATATATATATAAAATTAAAATGTATATAATATATGTGTGTGTACTGTGTATAATTATTATGTATATATTTAAGAAAAGTATTTTATTTTTATGTTTAAAATATTTATATAAGATAAATTATATATATATAGTATATACATGCAAATATTTATTAAATGTATTTATATATACATAATAATGATACCCACACATAAACCTTTATTATTAATATGATTAATCGCATTGCCCAGCACTTATAACAAATATTTCTGACATTAACTAATTGATTAATGAAAGTATCAATTGCCAATGTCACAAGTTTTATTAGCAACAATGCAATTTCATCCATTAGGGTAAGAAAAAAATAAATGTATGACCCATTAACTTTGTTTCATAGTCAAAAACTTGTGGGAAACGCCTAGCCTAGGCTACTATAGTAAATATTTTCTAGTTATGTTATTATTGGCCAGATGTTAATTTGTTAGATTCAGTATTTCTCAGTGTAGTGTTTTTGTTCACTACTATGTGTAATAATTTAGTAATTGGGGGAAAAAAATGTTGCTCGTCAAATAAAATGAAAATCAGCTAATAGTAACCAACAGTTGGAAAGGATAGTGTGTAGTATTCAGCACAGGTTCACCCATCTTCTCCACCGCAGGTGTTCTTCAGCGCTGACCCGCTGTGGTGCTGGCTTTCACTGGGCGCTGT
The DNA here is from genome assembly GCF_949357685.1 of Gobio gobio. Classification (NCBI taxonomy): domain Eukaryota; kingdom Metazoa; phylum Chordata; class Actinopteri; order Cypriniformes; family Gobionidae; genus Gobio; species Gobio gobio. The sequence goes on along the minus strand of NC_137103.1, from coordinate 50,592,973 downwards.
AGCGCTCGTCGCCGCGGCGGTCTGGTTCTTCAGAGACTCCGGTCACATCTCCGGCATCCACGAGAAACACGTCCTGGTGACGGGCTGCGATAGCGGCTTCGGAAACCTCGCGGCGCTGCAGCTCGACCGGCGGGGGTTTCGTGTACTCGCCGCGTGTCTCACCGAACCTGGTGCCTCCAGACTGCGCGCGGCGGCCTCCCCCAGACTGAAGACGCTTCTGCTCAATGTTACCGACAGCGCGAGCATCCAGCGGGCGCTGGAGCGCGTGCGCAGCGAGACCGGGGAGAGAGGTGAGACGGACAGTTTGGCGGGGGATAGATAGTGTGCCAGCTCGAGTCAAGCACAGCCAGAGATAAAGCCGAGATACAGGCACTTTGACGACCACACAGCCCTCAGACCAACTCATAAATCTGCAACTCCTGGACAAGTGCTTTTAGTTGACCTGGAGGAGCATCTTCAGCGAAATGCCATTCTCATACCAAAGCTGCATCATTTATTAGCTTTCCTCATAGTGCACCTGACATTTGCTCACTTTAGTGACCTTTGACCTAAATTGTGTGGTTTGCATGTACACAACTTTTTTTATTTATTGAACTTTTACAATTGGATAAAGATTCATACATCCCCTAACTTGCACTATTATAGAGTGTAATACAAAGTAGGCCTATGTCAAGATAGACCTATATGTTGTATCATTAAAGGATTAGTTCACTTTTAAATAAACTTTTGCTGATTATTTACTCACCCCCATGTCTTCCAAGATGTCCATGTCTTTCTTTCTGCAGTCGAAAAGAAATTAAGGTTTTGGATGAAAACATTCCAGGGGTTTCCTCCATATAATGCACTTCAATGGGCCCCAAACGGTTCAAGGTCCAAATGACAATTTCAGCACAGCTTCAAAGGGCTTTAAACGATACCAGACGATGAATAAGGGTCTTATCTAGCGAAACGATCAGTTTCTGCGAGAAACCGAGCAGTATTTATGCTATCATTTTACCTCTCAACAGACGAACGCGATCATCTCTGAGCTCAGCCATTACTTCCGCCAAGTGAGGTCAAATACGATCGTGGTCATAGATATATAGATCGTAGATGCCTCATTCTACTGATCCGTGCAGGTGCCAATGAGGCATCTACGTATACATCTATGACCACAATCGTATTTGACCACACTTGGCGGAAGTAATGGCTGAGCTCAGAGATGATCACGTTCGTCTGATAAGAGGTAAAATAATAGCATAAATACTGCTCGGTTTCTCGCAGAAACTGATCGTTTCGCTAGATAAGACCCTTATTCATCGTCTGGTATCGTTTAAAGCCCTTTGAAGCTGTGCTGAAACTGTCATTTGGACCTTGAACCGTTTGGGGCCCATTGAAGTGCATTATATGGAGGAAACCCCTGGAATGTTTTCATCCAAAACCTTCATTTCTTTTCGACTGCAGAAAGAAAGACATGGACATCTTGGAAGACATGGGGGCGAGTAAATAATCAGCAAAAGTTTATTTAAAAGTTAACTAATCCTTTAAGATTGAAAAATATAATATTTACATTATCTACACAACACTAGATTTTTTTAAAGCTTCTTCTTTCTTGCATCAGGTCTGTGGGGTTTAGTCAACAACGCTGGCATCTCGGTCCCCATCGGCCCCACAGATTGGCTGCAGCTGGAGGACTTTATGAAGGTCCTGGACGTAAACCTCATCGGCCTCATCGAGGTGACGCTGAAGTTCCTTCCTCTGCTGAAGAAGGCCCAGGGTCGGGTGGTGAACGTGGCCAGCATACTGGGCAGACTCTCACTCATCGGGGGAGGATATTGTCTCTCTAAATGGGGTGTGGAGGCGTTCTCTGATAGCTTGAGGTATGTTGAGACTGCTAAACTTTGAGACATGCCAACAAGACCTTATAATGTATTGCACTTTATCACACAGATACTGACTGGTTTTCGGACCCCCCAATACAGTAAAACTGCACATTTATATCCAGCAGCCATATCAACCTGTAGCCCAAGACTGGTTTCCCACTGAAGCTAAGCAGGGTTGAGCCTGGTCAGTACCTGGATGGGAGACCTCCTGGGAAAACCAGGTAGCTGCTGGTAGAAGTGTTAGTGAGGCCAGCAGGGGGCGCTCACCCTGTGGTCTGTGTGGGTCCTAACGCCTCAGTATACTGGTGGGGACACTATGCTGTAACAAGCACCGTCCTTCAGATGAGACGTTAAACCGAGGTCCTGACTCTGTGGTCATTAAAAATCCAAGGATGTCCTTCAGAAAAATAGTAGGGTTGTAACCCGGGCATCCTGGCCAAATTTGCCCATTGGCCTCTGTCCATCATGGCCTCCTAATAATCCCCATATACCAATTGGCTTCATTACTCTGTCTCCTCTCCACCAATAAGCTGGTGTGTGGTGGGCGTTCTGGAGCAATATGGCTGCTGTCGGATCATCCAGGTGGTGCTGCACATTGGTGGTGGTTGAGTAGACCCCCCCCCCCCCCCCCTTCCATGTAAAGTGCTTTGAGGACCCAGAAAAGCGCTATATAAATGCAACAAATTAATAATTATTATTATTATTTTAGAGTGGCCTTTTATTGTGGCCAGCCTAAGGCACACCTGTGCAATAATCATGCGGTCTAATCAGCATCTTGATATGCCACACCTGATGGGTGGATGGATTATCTCGGCAAAGGAGAAGTGCTCACTAACACCGATTTAGACAGATTTGTGAACAATATTTGAGAGAAATAGGCCTTTTCCAGCTCATGAAAAATGGAGGCAAAAACAAAAGCATTGTGTTTATAATTTTGTTCAGTGTATATAGCCAACAAGACAATAAATTCATCTGATTTTATTCAAAAGAAAGCCAACAAAATCAATTTCTAATTGGCCAAAAAAGTACAGATGTTGCAGATCATAGCTTAAAGGGATAGTTCACCCAAAAATGAAAATTCTGTCTTCATTTACTCACTCTCAAGTTGTTCCAAACCTGTATGAGTTTCTTTGTTCTGCTGAACAGAAAAGAAGATATTTAGAAGAATGTTTGTAACCAAGCAGAGAGAGCAACCATTGACTACCATAGTAGGGAAAAATACTATGGTAGTCAATGGTTGCTCTCTCTGCTTGGTTACAAACATTCTTCTAAATATCTTCTTTTCTGTTCAGCAGAACAAAGAAACTCATACAGGTTTGGAACAACTTGAGGGTGAGTAAATGAAGTAGTTCATTTTTGGGTGAACTATCCCTTTAAATGCATTTGTTTCTTCAATAAATATGTATTTATGTATGTATTTATTACAAATATAAAAAATATTATATTGCAAACCATTAAAATCATCTGACTTCTTAAAAACAGCAAACAAAATTAATTTCTAATTGACCACAACAACTGTGGGGATTGGTCCTTGTGAGACTCACATCAGTCGCCATAAGAACGTCTTTCTGAGGTTAACCTTGACAGATTTTGGCTGACCTTTATTTCAGCTTCATTGAGATTTGAATCTTTACTTCCATGTATAATAATGTCTCTAAAATCTGTTTTCAGGAGGGATATGATGCACTTTGGAATGAAGGTAAGTATCATTGAACCAGGCTTCTTTAAAACACAAGTAACAGATTTGAGCCTCATTGAAGATGACCTGAAGAAACGGTGGAACAACCTCCCAGCAGAGGTCAGGAGAACCTACGGAGACTCATACCTGCAGGACTGTGAGTGCTTGAGATGGGATATCAATGACGATTTTATTCGATATAGTAGGCTACTTTATATTTTGGACATCGTTATGCACAGTTAAAGGAATAGTTCATGCAAACATTCACACAAACTGTGCTCATCCAACCAAACATCTGACACTTGACTCACGACTGATTTAAAGGGTTAGTTCACCCAAAAATGAAAATTCTGTCATTAATGACTTCCCCTCATGTCGTTCGACACCCGTCAGACCTCCGTTCATCTTCGGAACAGAAATGAAGATATTTTAGTTGAAATCTGATGGCTCTGAAAGGCCTCCATTGGCACAATGGCACGGTTCACTCTCAAGACCCTTAAAAGGTACTAAAGACGTCGTTACAAAGTCCATCTCACTACAGTGGTTCTAAAATAACTTTATAAATCGGCGAGAATAGTTTTTGTGCGCAAAAAAACCCTAAATAACGACTTACATAGTGATGACGATTTCAAAACACGGCCTCATGAAGCTTCGAAGCGTTATGAATCAGTGAGTCGAATCATGATTTGGATCGCGTGTCAAACCGCCAAACTGCTGAAATTTGGCGATTCAAACTGCTGATTCGACTCGCTGATTCATAACGCTTCGAAGCTTCATGATGCCGTGTTTTGAAATCGTCATCACTAAAAAAAAAAAAAATCCTTGATTATGATTAAGACGTTGTTACAAAGTCCATCTCACTACAGTGGTTCTACAATAATTTTATGAAGCGACGAGAATAGTTTTTGTGCGCAAAAAAAGGTAACACTTTATTTCGATAGTCCACTTTAGACATTCTGCTAACTATAAGTAACTTTGCAACTACATGTCAACTAACTGTCATTCGAGTATTTGTAGACTGTCTGGTTAATATTTACTAAAACTTTATTTTGTTGGTCCCCCAACAGACATTCTACTGACTATAAGTAACTTGGCAACTACAATTCAACTTATTCTACTAACTCGAACCCTAACACCTAACCATAACCTACCAGTCAACTGACAGTCAACTAATACTCTAATGACAGTTAGTTGACATGTAGCTACAATAAGTTACTTATAGTTAGTAGAATGTTTAAAGTGGACTATCGAAATAAAGTGTAACCCAAAAAAAACTTAAATAACGACTTATATAGTGATGACCGATTTCAAAAAACAGCATCATGAAGCTTTGAAGCGTTATGAATCAGCGAGTCGATTCATGTTTCGGATTGCGTGTCAAACTGCTGAAAAACAATGACTTGGCGATCCAAACCGCTTAATCGACTCACTGATTCATAACGCTTCGAAGCTTCATGATGCTATTTTTTGAAATCGGTCAACACACCGGGAAACAACTTTGCGCGGTCTTTTGCTGTTATTTTTGTTGGCAAATGGGAATTTGCGTGCTTCATCATGGTTTCACCGATATCTATGGTTTCACCACAGGGTTTGCAGCTTTTCGATGACGCTCACGTCGGGTAATTACGTCACTTCAAAACGTTCCCATGGCAATAGGGGGAAATGGCGGCTCTTGTGTGAAGTAAACAAACATTTTTCAACTTTCTGCTAATATATATGACTTTTTTCCAACGAAAATGCGGGGATTATGAAATCATGCTAGCCACGCATATTTTGCACGCGGAAATAGGCAATTTACGCAGCGAAAGTGCGGCGTATCTGAAAAAATGCGGCTCCCGCATAAACATGCGGACTTTGGCTGATTATGCATTAAATCATGCGATCGCATAATCACGTTTTTCTGGAGGGACTGAATAGTTAGATTTAGGTGTGTACATGTCTACAATGCACTTTGATAATGCGACTAAAATAGGCATACTCCACGTCTTAATTAGATTTTTGTCTAATTCGAGTATGGTTTTAACCGGATTAAGGTAATTAGAAATCACTGTTTACATGGTAGTTTCTTAATCAGAGTATGGTCTTAATCAGATTAATATCGGAGTATTGTTGTCCATGTAAACGTACTGACTGATACTTTTCATGATTTAATGAGTTACTCAGCCATCTTCCATAGATGGAAACATTTTGGGAAAGAGTCTCGTGTGATGATGCTTTCATGTTGGTGTACCGACTGGAATAATGTGACATTTTTGCATTTCTCTTTATCTTGTTCTTTAGATATAAAGTTGCAGGAGCTCTCCATGAAGATTCTGGCAAGTAGTGACCTTTCCAAAGTGACGTCATGCATGCAGCACGCTCTTTCATCTCGTTCTCCCCGAACACGCTACGCCGCGGGCTGGGACGCCAAGTTTATCTGGATTCCCCTCTCGTACCTGCCTACTTGTGTAGCAGACGTCTTCATGAAGTTTCTAACGCCTTCTATCAAGGAGAACTGAACATACAACAGGCCACTACGGATCACATGTTGTAGCAAGAGCTGCACTATTAATCGTTAAAAGATCACGATTTTGATTCAAACACACGCAATCTCATTCCAAGATGACAGCGATAAGCCTGTGTCTATTGTAGCTTTGACAAAATCACACCAGTTATCATACAGTATAGGTATGAAACAGACTGTTTTGTATTATTTCTGTTACAAATATTCATATTAGCTCAGACATACTGGGATAAAGGTTTATGGATATAAACACTGAGGTCTACGGAAGTGATTAAAATAGAGCAAATTATATTTTGTTTAGTTGTCTGACTCAATTATGACTCAACTGCAACCTATTGCTATACTTTCAGCTCATCTTATTCAATCATGACTTTGTATGTCAATTTCAACATTATCAACAGAACAAAATTGAAGTTATTTAACTTTCCCTCTACCTAGTTTAAATACGCAGAAACACAAATGAGAATTGAGAGCTGCGACATAATGAAACATTTATGAATAACAAATAAATTGTGGTATTTTCCCTCACACAAAGCAATTTTATGGCTTCAAAAGACTTGGAATATTGTGTACAAGTAGTTATGGACTACATTTATGGTGATTTTTTACTTTTTTTAGAGGTTAACAGCCATGTCACCATCCAGTACATTACATGTTATTTTGTTTATTTGTCTTTTGAGAATTAAAAAATGTGATTCTTAATTTAACACGAATCCTATGATGATGATGAAGAAGTTGTGCATACTTACAAACACATGATGAACTGCAACATGTTCCGTCTCCATCTGCACTGGTACATGGACGTAAATTATTCCTTGAGGTGTGAGGACTTGCAATACCATCTGTGAGTCTGGATTGAGTTCTCAGGGGTTCTACCACATAGTCCGTGGTGGTGACAGTATTTGGGGTGCTGCAAAAACTTCTGAATGATCCTCAAGTCTGACTGCAAACAATGTTTATCTTTGTTAAAATCAATATAATGCATAAATACATTTAAGGAAACCCCAGGAATAAACAATAATATCTTGATTCACAGAGTCAACATTCTACTGGATACTAATAATGAACTGCACTATGTAACATCAGTTAATGCAATGTGAACAAATAATGAACAGCTGTATTTTTATTAACTAATGTTAGCAAAGATTAACAAATGTATTGCTCATGGTTAGTTATTATATTAACTAATCTTAACAAATTAATCTTATTGTAAAGTGTTACCACATAACGACCAAAAAATACTTTAAAGTTACTAAATAGAGTTACAACATTGTGAATAGTGTTATCTTTAATTTAGATAATAAATACAACATTGTGTAGTGTTAACAGAGCCTATAGGCTACTGACTTTATTACTTAAAAGCATTTTTAGGTCAAGTTATTTTAAGAAACATGACTGAACTAATTATTTTATGTTAGCTACGAAACACAATTACACTTTAACATTGTGAATAATGTTTTAAAATAGCAAGATTCACAGTGTCAACACTAGTCCTTAGCTCAGAAATACAACATTTACGGCGTTTACTAGTGTTGTTAATGTTTTACTTCAAATAATTTGTTCAGCATGCTTTCTTAAAATAACTTGACCTAAACATATGTTTACGTAACTAAACATTAACAGTTTTTTTTTTAACTTAAATCCGTTCATTCGGTTTAAATAACGTAATCTAAAATACTTTAAAGTTAACCTTCACTATTAAAATGTAACATTGTGAATCATGTTTTAAAATAGCAAGCAACAGTATATCAAGTAGCAAAAAACTTACCTTTGCGATTGAAATCCAACCTCGAAATGTTGTCAAACTGTTGTGAAACCGAATCACTTGGCATCAACTTTATCGTCCATTCAGTGACCATCATCCAATCAGTTTCGGCTACGGAAAAACGTCATTGTTACGCAATATTTGAAATTGGAAATTTTCCGTGTTTTGTTCGGTATTGTTCAAGCTCAGCTAAATGCCTTAGGCCTACACTCTAAAAAAAAAAAAGGTTCTATATGGCACCAAAAATGGTTCTTGGCTCGTAATCATAGGGGAACCTTTTTTAGTGCTATATAGCACCAATTTTGGTGCTTCAGTGGTTCTTCAGCGGTTCTTCAGAGGTTCTTCAGCGGTTCTTCAGAGGTTCTTCACCGGTTCTTTGACTAAGGTGCTATATAGCACCTCTGAAGAACCGCTGAAGAACCACTGAAGCACCAAAATTGGTGCTATATAGCACTAAAAAGGTTCCCCTATGATTACGAGCCTTTTTTTTAGAGTGTATATTATAACTTGAATAAATATTTATATTAAATAAAGGGGTAAGAACACAAGCTATAATACCAGTTACAATATAATATGATACTTACCAAGCTAGTTTTAAAGCCGTCACTGAAAAGAAATTGATGAGTGGCTACAGTTTTATCGGCCATTGGAACAATTTTCAAAACAACTTTTAAAAGAACTGGGTTTTTTTTGTATTTATGAGCACTGCTATCACTTACTGTAGATGATGTTAAAGGTGCACGTATTTTTTTTCTTCAGTAAAATATCAAAAAACCACAAGGCCAGTGTTATATATTTTGTTCAGTTGAGTACTTACAATATCCCAAATGTTTCCAACTATTTGTAAATCGTGAGAAATTGCTATTTTAACCAAGGAACCGGGACGTGTGAGGGAGTCGCCTGTCAATTGCGTCATATCTGCGTTACCTCAGTTTCTGGTTTTATTTTGCAGAAACGCTTTACTCTCACTGCAGTGTGAACAAGTGTCATAGCAGCCGCTGAGAGACCGTAACACCATAACATAATTTTTATCACACTCAGATGTATTCAATATGATAAACAGAGCTGCGTTACCTCATACTCATGACAGGAAAAGCGGAAATGGCGCCGGCGACTGTGGCAAAATAAAAGTCCCGATGCTTGTGAGGCGTGTGTTGTGTTCATCTTATTAACAATCGCTCCAGCCGCCTTGCTCAGCTCCACAACACTCGGTCCTGCTTCTGCTTCATACTACAGTAACGTTAATAATCACATCCATGAACATGATTTCTGCCTGAGCCCTATCCCGATTCTTTTCCACCGGCTGTGAGGTGAAGACCACATCTACTTGGCATCATTAAACTACGCCTTTGTTTTGAATAGATGACCTCTAGCGGACGTAAAAGTTACATAGTGCAGCTTTAATTTTTTTTAATCTTTTTTATTTTTTTAAATAAGACCTAACTTACCTACTAACTTCAAAATCAGACACTGCTAATTTGTGAGATTATAGCATAGCTACTTTCTTGATAAAATGATATTAAGAAAATCTAGGGGGAAAAAAACAAAAAATGTAGCCATATGCAATTCATGTATATATACATATATGTATGTAGGATGTGTGTGTTGTACATAAAGAATCTGAACATTTCTTAAAAACAAAAAAAATTTATTAGATTTGTTTTCACAGCAGCATTAATTTGTTTCCAGTTTTTTTTTATCATCACATATGGGCTTTATTAAGATGAATACATTCATAATATTCATTTTTTATGTCATTAATATACAAAATCACTTAAAATTTACTTTACTGCCCATGGACTTGTCAACCTTGATCTCCAGTACGGGTCGAAGATAGTCATAATCATTAACATGCATATAAACTGAGCAATTTCAAGTATTATTTAAATATATAAAACAGAAGTCGTGTGTCTTCTGCTTCTATTATAATGTGTTTACAGCAGAATATGTCACTGCATCATCATATTTTCAGACTTTCTTTAATGAGAGTCCCTTTCTCTGGATCACACAGTATTGGGAGTATCATATCTGTCATTATTTACTCACCCTGATGTCATTAGAAACTTCTCACAGCACTTTATCATATATTCAGTTCCTCTAACAAAGTTATTGTTGGACTTTAGAAGACTTGAAATATACATAATATGGACTCGATTTACGGTTGTTTTTGGAGCCTGACAACGAGAACATCTTAAAGATGAGTAAATAATGACAGATTTTTCATTTTTTGGGTGAACTATTCCTTTAATAGCACTCAGTAGATCTGATATTTCAGACAAACTGGGGTGTTTTGCTATTTCTCTTGAATCTGGCCGCTCCACAAATGAGGTATGTCAACATAAGTGATGCATATGTGTGGTGTTTTCTCTCCAGTGGCGAAAACCGCTTAAGAATAATCAGATCAAATGGCAAAGTCTCAACTGGCTCTCAAAGCACTTTACTCGTGTGTGTGTGTGTGTGTGTGTGTGTGTGTGAATCTCCAGGAATAAGTAATAATCTATTTCAAAATAATGTCTGACCAGAGGATATTATCAAACAAAATCTTTTCAATTTACAAATGTACAAAATATTCATAACATTCTCCTTCAGCAGCATCAGTGCAAAGATATACAAATATGAAGTCACAATAATAATAAAAAAGAATCATACAACATGAATTGGCATACAAAGTATCAGAAGGCAAAGTCTCTTTTCTGTAGACTATACAAACATTTCACCTATTCTCATCTATACTTTTACATTTTTTTTCTTCCAAAAATAATCTTAAATTGATTTCTGTTGTATGCAGGCTGCATATAAAAATAGATTCTGTGCAAAGGGAGTGTTTCTTTGTATATTTTCCCGTGTGTGTTGGTCATATTTCACTGTCCTCTTTCACCAGGTTGGCCGTGTCTCTGAAGGTGTCCTCTGTTGGTGAATAGGCGCTGAGTTTCTCTCGCTTCGGGGGTTTGGGAGGAGGAACGAAAGGAGACGGCTGTGATGAAGAGCTGGTGTCTGCAGCTCCAGATCTCAGCTCATCCTGCATCTGACACGTGGAAGAGCAAAGACCGCGTCAGCTTTAACATTAGTGTCAGTGACCACCTGCACATCGTTCTCAGATTAACACCCATATTCTGCTTTAAAGCAAATCATTTCACTTGGTGGCCATCTTTGAAACGCCTCTCGGGCGGCTGTTTCAGTCATGCAAGTGCAGCTCCCATCTCTTTCAATGGGTAAACATCCAAATCTACAAAGCTGTTTAACAAGCTTATGATTAAATATCATGTTCGAAATCACCAAATAAATCTGACAACTGTCTCATAAATCTTGTTTCAAAACACTCAAAAAACTGTATTTTTCAGGCTGGACAGCAACTCGAGCTACTAACGGCAGCTGCAGTGACACCTTGACTTTGACTCTTTTACTTAAAACAGGGTTTCCACACCTTGGTTAACTTCAAATTCAAGGACCTTTCAAGTACTTTCCAGGTCTAATACCTTCAAATTTAAAAGGTTAGTTCACCCAAAAATAAAAATTAGCCCATGATTTACTCACCCTCAAGTCATCTTGTATATGACATTCTTCTTTCAGACGAATAAAATCAGAGTTATATTAAAAAAGTCCTGGCTAATCCAAGCTTTATAATGGCAGTGATTGTCGTTTTTGAAGTCCATGAAAGTACATCTATCCATCATATAACTGCTCCACACGGGGTTCATAAAGGCCTTCTGAAGCAAAGTGGCGTGTTTGTGTAAGAAAAATATCCATATTTAAAACTTTCTGGAATAAAGTAACTAGCTTCCGGCAGAAAGCCGTACGAGTCGATTTACAGCGAAAGAGTAACCCCTGACCCTTGAACCCTTGACATGCGTAGTGTTGTAGTACTCGAGACCGGTCTTGGTCTCGAGACCGGTCTTAAGACCATTTTTTGAAGGTCTTGGTCTTGCTGGAGTGCTGGTCTGGTCTGGTCTTGGTCTTGACTCGGTCTCAACCCCACAAAGTCTTGGTCTCGACTTGGTCTCGGTTTAGGTGGTCTTGACTAAAACACTATGCATGCGTATTGACGAATGCAGAAGATACAGTAAATCAAAACACCGGTCATGAATTAGAGTCTAAAACGGGAATTTTTAAAGAAAAATGGCGGAGGATTTCGATACAAGAGAAGAGGAGCTTGAGTTTGTTGCTCAGCTCTATCCACGAGAGGCGTCAAAGCTTGCGATCAGGGGTTACTCTTTTGCCTGAAGTTGAATTGCATACGGCTTTCTGCCGGAAGCTAGTTATTTTAGTCTATAAAGTTTTAAATATGTATATTTTTCTTACACAAACGCGCCACTTCGCTTGAGAAGGCCTTTATTAAACAGTGCACGGAGCCGTGTGGAGCAGTTATATGATGGATAGATGCACTTTTATGGATTTTAAAAAACTAAACAACAATTCACTGCCATTATAAAGCTTGGAAGATTTTATTCGTCTGTAAGAAGAATGTCATATACACGTAGGATGACTTGAGGGTGAGTAAATCATGGGCTAATTTTCATTTTTGGGTGAACTAACACTTTACCTATTTGATTGTTTTAAAATTATATTTTCAAAATGCATTTATTCAAATAGCTTAGAACCAGCATTTTTCTGTCCATTGTGAAAACAATTACATTTATTCAGATAAAAAGTATGAACATGGTTAAACTAAGGCTAGATGTGGAACAAACAATATTTAAGTAGTTCAAATATGAGATTTAAAGCACAATGAATTACAAAACGTAGGTTATGACTCTTGCCATACTTTTTGACTATATTACCATGTTCCTTTTTAATATTTATCTATTCAACAACTTCTTTCTCTTTTCTGAATTTCACCCATGTTCTAGCTTGTGTACTGTACTTGTTATATACTAGTTATTGTGTACAGAATATCACTGACTCCTACGACAAAATGCTTGTGATTTTCTTAAAAAGTAGTTTCCTTGATCGCTTGGCTGGCTGTCAGAATATGACTAAATTCCAATATTAATTTCACTTTTAATGTGCATATAAGCGTGGTCAATATACATTCAACATTCTGCTATAAAAGCAATTATATATTATATTTGAAGTTGCCTTTGTCTTGCTGCTCACCTCTGAATAAGTAGGGTTTTCAAATGTTGTGCTTGGCTTCAGTTTTCTTTTAAAGAAACTCCATTTGGACTCCTGAATAATAAAATAAAAACATGGTCACATGATGGAGAACCAATAGGAAACTAGACATGTACTAGTAGTGCTTGCCGTGCACACTGCACTGCCTCGAGTCAAAAAAGCTCACCCATACGTCTCTATGATATTCTAAGAGGGGTATGGGTGTTGTTTTAGCATGATGCCTACACATTAGGTATGTTACTAACATGATGTCAACACGTTTTTAACAAGTGTGCCACACGAGTCCTGAAAAGTGAATCCAGAGCGTCTCGATCGCCCCCAGGTGGCTGGAAGCAGTATAGGTCATAAACCCCGCCCTCTCCATATCTATCCATCTAGACAAACTAAACAATCAAATTACACTTCAAATACATTTTTTCAAAACAAAGATGTTTTCTGTCATTTTAGGCAGTTTTCATCATGCTGATCTAAGTTCAAGTGTTCGTTCTTTAAATAAGTTTTAGTTGTTTATTTTGATGCTATAAAAACAGTGGTGTGACATTATGATTGACAACTTCCCTAAGGTGATGTAGTCACTGAGGCGGACATTTTTCGGGAACTTCGGGAGGAGATTGGAGCTTTAACTTTAATTTCTACATTTCCATAACTGTTTATTTCACAAAAAGTTGTTGTGGGCGGGACCTTGATATCCTGGCTGCACTTCGCGCTCACGACTGCGCAGACTCAGGCTCCAAGATGTCAGCGCAATATTTGGACACTGGCGGCTTCACTTACTCCAAAGGAAGAGAATGAAGGTGCGTCGTCCATCTTTTTGTTACAGTCTATGGTTTTTTAGCATGTTTTAGCATGTAGCTAAGTGATGTTAACATAATTTAACATGTTTTAGCAACATTTTGACTTGTTTTTATCATGTTTTAATAATTAGTTATGATTTTTTGCATGTTTTAACACTACTCGCTATTAGCATGTAGCTATTCACTGCTAGCATGCGTAGTGGAAAATATAGTTAAACTGAGGAAAATGTTCAGGTGTCCTAACCTGTGTGGTATTTTGCTCTGCTGGTACGCTCTTCACCTCCACTGCTTGGTCAGTGTGGTACGTAGGGTTCTCCACCTGGTCACCACTGACGTTCACAGTGACCTGTATGAAGCACAGAAACACAAAACTAAAGACCCCGCTCAGATTTCAAATGTCCGTTTGAAGGTTATGAAAGGCTTTCGTGTAGTAGATATACCTGTGTAGCATGTATTACTGCTGGGTCGTTGGATGGGCCGGATACAGTCGAGTACAGAGGATTCTCAAATGTGACTGGCTGCCTCCCTGAGTCTGCAAAATTCTCATCCTAATAATAAAAAACAGACATTTCAGATCAGACACAAAGAAAATGTCTTTGTTAAATATCTTTAGTAGTTGTTGTTTTTCTAATGCTACGACCCATAGCTAGACCGATACCAGCCAGGTGAATTAAATCCGCCGATGTCTGGGCACTTAAATCTGAGATTATCAGCAGATAACCATGTCTACTTGGCACTAAACAAAATCCTGTTCAAAAGTTTGGGGTCAGTAAGTTTTTTTTTTTAAAGTGTATTATGTTCACCAGGAGTATTGGATAAACAGAAAAAGAAAAACATTTATTTGAAAAGAAAATCTTTTGTTTCTTTTTAAATGTCTTTACTGTCACTTTTGATCAATTTAATACATTCTTGCAGAATAAAAGTATTAATTACTTTTTCAAAACATATTACTGACCCCAAACTTTTTAAACAGAAGTGTAACGCTGCATTCACAGGGGGTGTCGGCGTTAACGCTTCTCATTAACTTTGAATGGGTGACTGAATTGCGTCGCTTCACTCGCGTTGCAAGCGGCAGAAGTTGAAGATTTCTCAATTTTTCAAGCGCCAACGCAGATCGGCGATCCAATCAGATCGCCTTATGCAAATACCCTAGAGCAGACGCTAGCCAATTTGCGTTCATGCAACCCCAGAGCAGACGTGTGATTGGCTGTTGTCACTATGAGGGTCGCATCAGCACGAAGCTTCAGCCAAACGTTAACGCCGACGCCCCGTGTGAATGCAGCGTAAGAGTTAGGTATGTAATTATCATAGTCTCATTTGAATAACGTATTTTTAACTCTTGGAATAGTTTTTGTATGTTATTGAATATGGCAATTATGACGTATTTGGTCTTGGCGGACTAGAGACCAGATTTACTAACAGCTTGTGTCAGCGCAAACCCTCTTCTGGTGTTAAAAAACTACTGTCAGGATTTACTAAAGACACGCAGTGATAAATTAGCGCTGAAAAGGCGTGGACAGGGTTATCTTTGCGGCTGACCTTATTGCATATGCATTTGTAGGAGTTTCCCTTTCAGACGCAAACTTTATGGGAGGAGAGTATTTAAATGAGTCATGCAAGGTGATTTACTAAGGTTTGCATTAGTTTGATTACTGGTATTAACTCCATTATTTACCACCCAAAAAAGCATGGCGTTTCTTAATATGCGTTCTTGTCTGTACTTGTGTTCAAGTGGACTTGTGAAACGTCCTCAGTCGCTGACCAAGTACTGTTCCATTTCAAAGTTCACATATAGCCAAGTACAGTTCAAATCCCCAGATGTGTCCTTGATCCGCCCCTTTTATCGAGGATGCATCGAGAGGTGGACTCAGGTATCCCAGAATGCATCTCGCACCAACCAGCAAGCGTCAATAGCGGATGAGTAACCCAGCATATTTTAAAAATACTACTGTTAATGTGTCACAAATTGTAGTTTTAAGACTTTTCAGGTGAGAATGTACTTGTTTAAAGGGCACCTATTATGCAAAATCCACTTTTACATGATGTTTGAACATAAATGTGTGTTGACAGTGTGTGTAAACAACCACCCTATAAAAATAAATATCCACCCAGTATTTTGTTTTTAATCACCAAAAAATCATGAGCAGTGTTTCAGAACAAGCTGTTCTCAGATTCTCTGCAGTGTGACATCACACTGCAAAGGCCCGCCCGCAAGGTTTGACGGACACTGCCATTTTAACATAGACCCGCCCTGTGAGACCTGTATGCAATCCGCCATTGTTGAGAGATGTATATGCTACGCCCTCTTCTAATGACGGGGCAGGGATATGCAGCTCATTTACATTTAAAGCGGTACACACCAAAACAGCGCTTTTTAAAGACAGGCCTCAAAATGACATTTTTAACACGTTATAATAAATTATCTGTGGGGTATTTTGTGTTGAAACTTTACAGACATCTTTTGGGGACACCCAAGACCAATATGACATCTTGTAAAAAGGGGCATAATAGGTGCCCTTTAAAGCTCAAACCTATGGTTTATTTATAAAGATAGCGGCAATTAGAAAATTTGATCTGGCGTTTTCAGAGATGTGAGATCCAGTCGATCACCGGTGCTCAGCGCTCATTAATCCCGCCGAGAGCAGCCTTTCCTTGGCTAGTCCTTCTGACGTTTGTCGCTGGCTCTGATGTCCAGTGGTGGTTAAACATGAGATATAATTTGTCTTGTGTAGATATAACCGGTGATCTTTGGTCTCATGAATAAGTTTCCTAGCAAATCGTTTTGGCTGAGGGCAAAGTGAAGTTTCATAACTTTATATTTTTAGGCTATTTCTACTAGTGCTGACTTTGTATTTTTGACTGAATTGTTTGCTTTATTTCGTTTTATTGTAGACTAAAGTATACATAGAGAGATAACCGGAGTGAGAGCGAGCTGAGTGACGCTGATGTACCATTAGCAGAATTACTGGACTTGTGTCCTCCCGTCCTCAAGAGTTCGTTCTCCAGAGTCGAACTTGGCAAGTCTGAACTACCAAGGACACAACACAAGTCAGAAGTTCATGTACTTGGTATTGAGAAATGGCCCATGTCTTAAACCAGACGCATATTTGCGCTGCTCTTGGTAGATTATGTTGGTCATTATGGAAATGATCCGGCTGCATCTGTGTTCTTTAATTTGCGTGTCATAAGTAGATCACACGCAGAACTTTCCACTCCCATCCACGCTTTTATGGAATTGCGCTCTTACACTAATTTTCCCTGTTTAATAAATCTGGCCCTAGGTCTGCTGTGCTGCTGCTGCAGAGCAAGTATGGACTAGCTACTGCTAATAGATACACAGACACGCTGCTGTGAGCATGTAAGATATGCTGCTGCTGTATAAATAGATATACATAAATCCCATAGCAGATCTAGGCAGGTGGAGATGGGGAGATGGAAGGTTACAACAACTATGATTAGCTAAGACTAGCTTACAGCAAACATTGAACCTGACTATTTAAATGTTGCGCAAGCAATCTCATTGGCTGCAGGCAGCAGAGGCCAATCAGCTTGTGCTATGCGGTAATGATGTGATCGTTTGCAGACCTATCAGCCTGCGGCCTCTATCGTTTCATTATTGAACTAGATATATCAGTCTACCACTACTTTTAACAGGATCTTAAATAGCCAAGAGTTTTGTGTGTCCCATGAGAAACTAGTGCACTTCAAAGTCCTGGAAATGATGTAACACTAACACTAGGGTCAAAAGATCGAACAGGGATTTTACGCCTCATAGATAAGTCATGGAGTGCACTTAACAGTTCAGGAGACACAAGTTACTGTTAAAAAGGCCACATTTACCAGCTGCATGGCCCTGTCGATGAACGACACCCCCAGAGTCTGAGGCTCCAGGTCCATCGTGACATTGTCGCCCGAATGAAACGTCACTCCATTTCCTGTGTCCCCCGACTTCACCAGGCTGCTCAGACTAAGAAAAACAGTGGAGAACAAATTGGTACATGATATCTGACTATCCGGAATAATAATTATAAATGAACACATGGAAGAATATTTAAACATTATCATTATCCCCGAGAGTATAATATTGATGCATGTTCTTCTTCTTATTTTTATTTTTCCATAAACAGGTGGGAGTGGGAGTGTTACGTCCCTGTAGGTGTGTCTGTGTGTCTCTCTCTTTCCCCTCTCTCATTTTCTTAAGCTCCTCTCTACACTTGGTAGGCTCGGGAACCTGTCAGTTTCCATCAGGTGGCTTGACGTCAAATCCTCCGCAGCAAATCAAGTTTCCCCGCCAGCATTTAAAAGGACGCAAAGTTAACCGCGAAGGAGCAACTTGGTTTTCACGCCGCTCCGCTTTGTGTGGTTTTTGTATCGCCAATATCATTTGTTCTGTGACTATCTTAACCCTACCACTTTTAGTTGGCCATCTCGTTTTTGTATGCAATTTTTTCCCCCTTTTAGTTTCTATCTGTTTTCTGATGCCGTTGTTTCTGCCCTAGAGTAAAAGGGACACGTTAAATGTCACGTGACCTAAATTGCGCAACACTTAGATAACTCGATGTATAGAGAGCCCCGGTAAGAGTGTGAACGCCACCCTTTGTATGTTTCTATTTTGGTTAGTTAGAGTAAGTAAGCTAGGACGTTTGATGCCGAAGATTTGATTCATCTTATTTTATTTTTTCTTAGGTAGGTTAGAGGTTGAATTATAAGTTAGATTCTGTTTTGTTTTGTTATTTTCTTTTCTTTGGCGTCACTAATTACGTCCCTTTTTCTCTTGGGTTAATTATTATTTATATTACTTTGCATTCTTGTAAAGATTTGCTTATATTTTCTCTTCGTTTGATTATTTCCATCATAATTATTATTGTGAGTTATCCACATTTCTTTGTACTTATATTTTATCTTTTTTATAATAAATCACTTTTCTTACGCATTACTTTGTTTTGCGTTATCTCTTGTCACCTCCGTCACTCAATATTTTGCCATAATCTCAATGTTACTACTTCTGACCCCTGATCAGAATAAGAAGTCGTAACAATATGAATCAATATAACAATACATATTAATAATAAACTCTAATATTTACTTTTACAAGAAGACTATATCTATATCTATTTGAAATAAATGCTGTTCTTTTGAACTTTCTATTCATCAAAAAAATCACGGTATCATGGTTTCCACAAACATATTTTGTTTTCGAAATCGATAATAATCAGAAATGTTTCTTGAGCAGCAAATCAGCGTATTAGAATGATTTCTAAAGGATCATGTGACACTGAAGACTGGGGTAGTGATAAATTATTAATAAAATAGAAAACAGTTATTTAAAATTGTAATAATATATCACAATATTACTGTTTTTACTGTATTTTTGCTCAAATAAAGGCAGCCTTGGTGAGTTTTCAACACAAAAATAAAAAATAAAATAATTGACAACAAATGTACTGTTCATACATCCACTAAAAGCACCTCGAGACCGGTTGGTTAAAGTGAAGTCATATGTTTTTAAGTGTGGCTTAAGTGTTCAAATATGTTTCTACTGTAAGTAGCTGAGCAGTGTGTTTGGTATGTTTGTGTTGTACCTGGGTAGTTTAGGCATCGACGGGATGAGAGAGCCGGTGCGCTTGTAGTTGAGGAAAAGTCCCGCAAGCAGAGCTCCAGCAATCAGAATAATAACCACTGCTAACAGGACGGTCACAGCTACAAACACACACAATATGTAAGATATATTAGTGCGGTCTCATTACACTTCATTTGAAATGAACATGCTCCTTAAACTTGCAGAACGAGCTTGTTAGAGTAATCAGAGTCGATAAATAACAGCATCACATGTTAAAAACTGTGAGTAAAGGCGTTTACGCAACACTTATGAATACCTTTACACTTACACATAACTAATTAACAGTTTGTTTACCTGTCCCTGCAGGAGCACCTCTAGACTTCCCCATCTCACAGTAACTTCCAGAGTAGCCGTATGGACACCTGCAGAGAAAAAACACTGACCCGTTAGAGACACTCTACAGCTCAATTCAAATCGCTTTGGAAAAATGACTTCTCTTTCTACTATTAGAGACTTACTGCATTTCACCAGTTTCATTCTAAAAAAGGAATTAAAATAATTATTTTCCTATTCCATGTCCTTAAAGGTGTTATGGCATTTTTTTTAATCATTTATTATTTTTTACCTCATGTACATTTGTAATGTTGATACATTTTTCCAGAAACAATTTTGAATTTTGTGTTCAAATGTGTTTTATATGTTGCAACAGTTCAGAATGAGTCATTTTAGCAGCTTAATGTATTTTTTATTCAATTAAAAAAATGCATTTAGTCATTTAATTTTTTTTTTAAATATTTCAATCAATTCAATTATGTTTCATTTTGCAACGGTCATTCATCACAAAATATAGAGGTTTTGAGTATGACAAATTATATTTATAAATTAAAATATATTTAAAGAAAAAAGATTAAAGAAAGGCACTGAAAAAGCAGATTTTCACTGTATATAAATTATATAAATACAATATATTAAAGGTGGGGTAAGCTGTATTTAAAAAATGCTTTAGAAAAGTGTCTCAGGCCAAGTACTAAAACAAACGTAGCCAATCAGCAGTAAGGGGCGTGTCTACTAATGATGGGGAGAAGAGAGCGCTCAGTGCACGTCATTATTCAAAAGACACGACACACAGGACGGGCATTAGCCGAGCGACGACAGAAAGAGAGAGAGGGCAGATAAAAAACAAAAGTGGAAAATGTCTGTGGAACAAAAGAAGGCTTACGATCAGGCAAGAAGTATCAGCTTTCCAGCACTGGAGTGAACTCAAGGAGTAAAGGCCGAGGTTGCTTTATTTCTTCTTGATAGGCGAGTAACATTGATTTTGTTTTGTTTCACAGAACTAATATATGTTGGCCCATTCATTTCCACATCCTATAACGTTAAACCGCTGTCTGTTTCAAGCGTCAGCTCACAGTGTGTCCGAAAAGTAAGACAATAAACTCCTAGTATATGTTTGTTTCCTCTTTTAGTGATCGATATAACCCTCTAATCTTGTCATAATTGTAATATGTTCGTTAGTTGGACTGTCGTGCTCGTGCTATTGAGTTGTTCATGAGAACTGTGTTCGTGTTTTTGGGATGGAAGGGATGTCTTTTTTCGTTGAACATTCGACCTGGATTACCATAGTAACACATCGCTTTCACTTATTGATGACATCATACCCTCGGCTGGCTGGCACAGCAGATTCCGCCATAGTCGTTGCTAGGGTGGCCATTTCCATAACACCAAAATGGAGGACACTTTGCAGCATTTAGTGAGGCAAGAATAATTGCATAGGACTCTGGTGTACTCGCAACTACAATACAATGTTATCCATCATATCAATGGTATCGTGGTACAGTGATTCTGAAATATCCTACTCTATTCCTTGCCAGACCATTTGTTCTAGGATATATCTTGATGTAGACCTATGTGTAACAGAAGAGGCAAAAAAGTGTTTGTTCACAGTAATTGTATTTACTCAAGACATTGTGATGTCTGTTTCAAAAACTGACCACTGAGATGAGTCTTGCAAAGTGCACAGTGCCTGAAAACATAACATTTCTTGATTTCTGGAAATAACAGAAATACATAAATAAACAAATAATGAATGCGAAAAATAAATAAATACACATTTCAGTTCTTAACAAAGAAGTTCACCCTCTGCAGCAGCTCAGGCAGCTCTTTGTTAAGAACTGAAATTCGCATTCATTATTTGGTTATTTATGTATTTCTTTTATACAGTATGACTGGTGATGCTAGACTTTACAAAGCTCTGCAGTGGAGATTGTCATCCCAAGGTGATGTTGCTTCTTGAAAAAATGACCTAAGGGAAGACGTACCTGTGGCTAGTCGGTTAGTTTTATGTTTTTCCGTTTCTGTTTTTAACCAATGATATAACAGATATTTATTTGACACTGCTTTCAGCCAATCGTTTGTTTGACCAGAGATCTTACGGCGTTAGACGCTATGCTGCTGCTGCGTCCCAAAAAAGATTCTAGAGCGGGGTTTTTTTAGGCAGATTCAGTGCAACTCCAAAAAAGAGGACAAATGAGTGTCTGGATTGAGGCTGTGCCGGATGCCGGACAGGGCTTAAAATCCGGACTGTCCGGCCAAAATCCGGACATATAGCCACCCTAGTCGTTGCCTGCGTTGCGTACGTATGTGTGGGGCGGAGCTATCAAAATAGGGGCGAGACCCTTTTGGGGTTGGGGCTTGTTTGTTTTGGTGATTTGAAAATATCAACATCGGTTACCAGATATAGCTTACCCCACCTTTAATCATGAAATATTACAGTATATTTATTGAAAATCTTTATATTTGATCAAATACATGTATCCTTGGTGAACATAAGATACTGCTTTAAAAAACTTCAAAAGAGTAAATGATATTTAAATATGCATGCATATATGCATACTATATGCTGTGATGATCTTGACTAGCGGTCACACTCACTTGCACTTGGGCAGGCCTCCCTCATCAGTGTAGCATGTTCCTCCGTTCATGCATCTGCATGCAAGCGGCATGGACACCTCTGCCTCAATGGCTGCAGGTGCGAAGGCCAGGCATGAGATAATGTAACACAGCCACAATGTATCACATCACAACAAGTCAAACACACACACACCACACACCTTTTCAAAACATCACATGGCAATAATGAAATCATGCAGTATTAGATGCAGCACATGCATGTGTGCTATGAAATGGATTGATGGGATATTATGTGGTCAAACAAACAGCAGGAGGCATCTCTGCATCTGCATCTCTTACCGGCATCACATTCATTCTTGTTGAAGGTGAGGTGCGTGGATCCCTGTGGACAGGCACATGTGTATCCGCCCGGCCGCAGCAAACACAGGTGACTGCAGGCGTCCTGACACGGGTTGAGTACTGCAAGAGAAAGTCAGCAATGATTTATTCCTTTACAGGAATTGGACAAGAAATGTACCCACCAGTCACCAGAATTTGAAAAGGAATTGAAGGATTTGCGCTTTTATTTAGCTTAATTCACCTGAGATGAGATAAATATCATAAAAGATAAAAAGAAAGGCACTAAAAGCCAGAATTAAGGTTTGTAACTATCCATTTTATAGTATTAGGTTTAAATCTTTTTGCTTTTAAATTAGGCAATAATAAATGTATCCTTTATCATAATATTCCATCAAAATTCATAAATAAATAAGATAAATGAGTACCTTTCATTCACTGATTTATGCAAATATAGGCTTTAACACATGATTATATAATATAGAAATGTTTTCAAATTTCCAGCAAAAACAACTACAGTGTGATATACCGTTTACTGTTAGTCGACAAAACTATTCATACTAGGATATAAGATCACATTTTATTATCTAGGAACACCCCATGCCCTTAAATGTCTCTTAAATGTAAATATAAGGGCATAAATGATGCTCATAAGTCCTTCTGAATAGATACATAACCAACATATATATTGAGAAAGCCAACACTTGAGAGTTTAGTTTCAAGATAATGTAATCTCAAAAAACAAAAACAAAAATATTAACAATATATATTTTAAATGTATAAAAACAATTATGTGGTTGTAGTGTAGAAATTTAGAAATACAATGAAGCTGAAGACACAAGTGTGGTCATGCTTCATTTCAAATCTGAGGATGTTATCTCTAAAAATATGAATTTCATGAAACATTTTTAGGTAAGGCTAATACAAAATATATTGCCCCCTGTAAGCTCCCTTGCACTATATTGTCTATGTCTGGTGGGTCGAACTGCCCCATTCATGTTTCTATTGTTCTCACGCGTCATATTTTTTATCATTATTCTTTTGTTTTTATTCAGCCACTATTAGCCTTCTGACATTATATGGCTTTCCCATCCACATCGCTTTGATCCCAATATACATTTATCCACCTATTATAAATAATCTTTCTAGAAGACACAACAAAATAAAAACAATTCTGCAGAACTTGTGTGAATTCTTTTGACAAAATACATCTGAATAAACTGCACCTGTGCAGCGAGTGCATTAGAGCTACAATTAGCATCAAGCTACATAAGACAATTTATACGATTAATACTAAGCTTTTACTCAAAACATACTTTAAATCACCAACGAGTGTTTGCAATAACTTCTAATTGCGATCTAATGTGGATTTGGTCATATGTTGTTGAAATATGTTATTTATAGCCTTTTATAACAATTGCTGCACCTGTTTAACATTTTCATTTAACCTTTTATTGTCTCACCTGAGTGGTTGTGTCTGTGCTGTTGGTAGATGCGTACTTGAGTCAGCCAGGGGTTTATGGTCAACACCTTCACCTTGTCTCCTTTCCCAAACTTATCTTTTTTCCACACTTCTCCCTTTTCTTTAGTCGTCCAGTACACATGCCCCTCGAACACATCCAGACTGTAGGGATGCCCGATGTCTGCAATGACAACAAACGTGAGAACGGCGGCCAGTCAAAAGTTAAAGATGTTCCCGTCTTATTCTCCAGTGTCTCACCTCCTGATATAATAATTTGCCGGTCTGTTCCATCCACTTTCATGGACTCAATGATGTTCTCTTTTGAGTCACACCAGTAGATCCGGTTTTCATTCAGGTAGTCCAAAGCTAAACCAGTAGGCCAGCCCAGATCTTCTTCTAACAGCACCTCTCTGTTCTGCCCATCCATCCATGCCGTCTCAATCTTGGGCTTTCTGCCCCAGTCAGTCCAGAACATCTTACTATAATATATACATGCACAAAATGATGCTCATTAATGACAACAACAGCACAGCGTGAGTTCTTCACTCTAAAAAATAAAGGTCCCGAAAAGGTTTTTTGCAACAATGCCATAGAAGAACCATTTTGGGTACCCCAAAGAACCTTTCAGTGAATAATTCTTAAAAGAAAAATATTTTCTTAATGTGAAGAAAAAAGAACCTTTGCCCACTATAAAAAATTGAAAGGTTCCATGGATGTCAAGGCCAATTCACATTGAACTGACAGACGGCAACAGATACTTTGTCAGGTTTATGTTGGATCAGTGTGTTACCCCTGTTGGTGTCTGTTGGGGCACTTGTCGGGTCATGGAATGTCTTAAAAGTCACATACTGTAATCTTGAGAGTGTCCGATTTGGTCGGTGCAGTGTGAATTTGCCTTTAAAGGTTCTTCGTGGAACCATCAATGCCAACAAAGAACCTTTATTTTTAAGAGTGATGATCAATACTGAGAACCGATTTGACAATTCATAGAAAAGAATCAGAACAAAAAGAACGATTCACTAACAAATCTCTACATAAGCTCCACAAGAGAGCAATATCTAGCCAAAAATAACTTGAAAAATGTCTTCAAGTTATTTCATTGTAAAGATATTTTTGTTTAATTTCAACTTTAAAATTGGCCGATATTTCTACACTGCAAAAAAATGGATTTTCCTCAGTATTTTTGTCTTGTTTTCCTGTATAATATCAAAAAATTCAAGATACATTTACTTGAGATGCAGACATAACATAAGATAAAAAATCTTGTTTTCTTAAAAAAAACATGTTGAAAACACAAACAAATTATCTTCCAAAGGAGTCAGAATTTTTATTAACTACGTTTTTATTTTCTGACCCCATTGTCCATGGCCGTTTATGCTGGGAATAATTTTTTTTTATAAAACATAAATTTGTCTCCTGCACTTTTTTCGGGTAAGTGTGTTCACGCCGTGGTTTTAGTCGGCCAATGTGAATAAAGCTCGATTTAAACTCAAAGAGACAAGATAATATATAAATGACCTGACGTTTTATTCCAAAACGAGGCGGTGTGAGCCTTATGGAGTGCTAAAAACACTAATTTAATTTAATTCAGACTTGAGCATAATATGCCGCAGGAGGGCGGTAATAGTTCCCGGAAGGCATCCAGCTATCGATGTAGCTGAATAAAGAGCAGAAACGTTTTGACTGATGAAATGTGAAGACAATAAACACACGATTGCAACAATATATGGTTTATGTGTGTTTTAATGCTGTGCTAATTGACAGCCTTTATTACAGTATATAAACTATAAAAAAAAGATTTTCTTATTCCGTGAAAAAGGCCTCATTAAGTTGTTTGAGTGTCTTTAAAAAAACACATAGTATTACATTTGAAAGCCATCGAAAGCAAGAGCTAAGAGAAAAATAAAACCTGTCAATTAGACAAAGGTCATAATAAACTTATATTACACTTGACTTTTCTGTCCCCTTCACTTCTGAAATCATGACGAGACCCCTGACATTGGCAGATATTTGTTCTTGTTTTAAGCATAAACTCAGTTAATTTTGATACGTTTTTCAGACTTTGCATCTCACGTCATTTTTCATCTCAAGTACATGTATTTTGATTTAAGAATGTTAATATATTTGTACTGGAAAACAAGACAAAAATACTAAGAAATAATAATTTGTTTGCAGTG
This sequence comes from Gobio gobio, assembly GCF_949357685.1. Lineage (NCBI taxonomy): Eukaryota > Metazoa > Chordata > Actinopteri > Cypriniformes > Gobionidae > Gobio > Gobio gobio. The sequence continues at coordinate 50,566,814 of NC_137103.1, read as the reverse complement.
CAGGATTTATGACCATGCTTCCCTTAAAGGGTCATGAAACCCTAAACCAAATTTTCTGAGATTTAAACAAAGTTATGAGTGTTGAGCATCATAGAAGTCAATGTTACCATCCATTCGTTTTGATTGTTGGAGAAAATGAGATAAAATGAGTTTAAAATAAAAGTGCACAACGTCTCAGAATGTGACGTTTTCTCGTACTAAAGTACGGCGATGTCTCATAATTATTCATGAGTCTGCGTGTCCTTATCCTATGAGAAGAGGCCTCACTTAATTATTCATGAGACCGCGTGTCCTTATCCTATGAGAAGACGACTCGCTTAATTATTCACAAGTCTGCGTGTCCTAATCCAATGAGAAGATGCCTCGCTTAACACAGCAGCACGCGTTGATTGAAAGGCACTTTAAAGAGTGAGATCGTATTCAGTACGTGAGAGATCCATTATTGGATCAAAAACGAGTCTTCGAAACAAACGCGATTCATCCACACTGTGAGTGTAACCGCTCTTTAGCGATCAAATGGCTCATAAAACTGTGTTGTCAGTGAGTCTCCACTCCGCAGCTTAACCAAACCCACTTTTATAGCATTTTTCAAAACTGTGGTGAGAACTGATGGCTGCTGAAACAGGGGGTTTCATGGCCCTTTAAGACTGCCCACTGATTTTTTAAATCCCAAATGAGCAGTTACATAATTATGTTCTTACCCCAGACCAGGGTTGACCACAATAGCAGCCGGCTGATCAAGATCGCTGTGAATTAACCACTTTCTGTAACGTCCATCCAGTTTAGCCACTTCGATTCTATTAGTCCCAGCATCCGTCCAGTAAATATGGCTATATAATGGAAAAGACAAAACACATAGCAGATGGATATTTATTCCTCTGGAACTGTCTGCATCAGACCTCAAGTAAAGTTAAGTTCATAAAAGCAGTGCGCAAACCTTCCAATCCAGTCCACAGCGATGCCATCAGGGCTGGAGATGTATCTGAGGTTCAGGTCCATCTCCTTCACAGGATTATTTCCATGGTCATCAAACGTGGTCATATATGCCCTCTTGATCGAGCCAAACTCAGAGCCTCGTCCCAACACTGTCCAGTACACTATACCTGAAAATCATTTTCAGAAATTCAGAATTATGCTTCAGTTTGCATTCATAAACCTGATTATAGAAACAAGAAGATAATACAGTGCAACAGTGATCATGTTTTCAGGACCATTGGATGGTATGGATTTCAAAACATTCTTTAATAAAGAATTCAAGTCACAAACCAATCAGCTCCAATATGATTTGCAAAATATAATTAAAAAATCAGAAGAAACAAAACAAATAGTGCATTCCTATACTATAAATAATTGTATTTCTGCTTTATTGTGCTGTAAATTGTGCTTCCTTGTGCATCATCTGCATCAAAACATATATGATATTGGGTGGGATATCCCGTGAACAGTGTCTTACTGAGACCGAGGCCTTCAGGGTCCCACAGGTAGTCCAGTGCCTGAATGTGCTCTGCATTATCCACATAATCAGAGTACTGTGCAGACGAGAGATTAAAGCGACGGATGCGCACATTATCAGGCAATAACAGCACGGGAGGATTTCCTGAGAGAAAAAACAACAACAGGAGAGTGAGAAAGGGACATGTTGAATGACGACACAGCTTCCATGGTGACTTGCATTGCTGCATATGTATGCAGCTATTTGGGCTATAAACCAGCTTGTTTATGATTATGATAATTCATTAAATAGCATGATAGCAAATACCAGTAACGTACTGCTTTTGTATAGCTAAAATAACTAGAAGCGAATGACACTGGAAGCCAGACACATTTGATGGCCGCACCCACTCTCACATTAAGAATAGGGTGGACTAGACAATTGACCTTTGACTATTTTGCCCGCAAAATGTAGCAAAAATGTAGCTAATGTGACTGTCACTCATGTCACGAGATCTTGTTACACCCCTACTATCTACCTTTGCATCAAGAACGCTCGTATGATACTTTAAAATGCTGTTATGTAGGCAGCTCACTAGGTTTTAGAAAAAAATACATAGAATGCTACAAATGACAAAGGAACATAGAAAGAACACCTAACAGAAGAGCCATATTAGAGGCCATAGAAGGTTAAAAAAGAGGATAAATAATCAGAGAGAGAAATAATAAAGCTTCAGGCCTCACCCTCAGCGGCACATTCGACTCCTGGCTGCTCTCCCACTGATCGAAAGCCTTCGGCGCAGAAACACTCATAAGTGCCCTTAGTGTTCTCGCACAGCTGCGGGCACATCCCATAAATCTCACACTCGTTCACATCTGCAGATGGGGAGAAAACACTTCACATTACACATGCAGGAATAAACTAACTGAAATAAAATAAGTTTACAGTGTTTTTTTTAACAATCGCTAGGACTGATTTCCCAATACTTGGGCTACTTTTTCAAGACCCTTCGTACAGTTCTCCTAACCAACTTTCAGCAGTTCATTTCACATTCATAATGCACTAAAACTAGCCAGACTCTCGTACATTTCATTTGTACAGAGAGTCTGGCCACTCTCCATTGACAAGCGTTTACTTCCTTGAAGGCGGGTTCTCTGTTGAAGTTTAAAACTATTGGATCTGCCAAGAGCCGCTCTGGATCTGCCATAACCAATCGCTAACGTTTGGTCGTGACGTATGTCGTGCGCCGTTCGCCTCTGTTTCTCACAAGGAAGTCCGTAAAAATAACTGTGCAGCCACCTCAGTGATAAAACCTAAAACTTGTGCATTCGGATTGTGATTTATTCACGGTGGCGGGGAGAGTTTTGTGATCAGGAACGCTCTGCTCACGTGGTCCGTAACATGATTGTATGTTGTAAATAAAATATCATATGCTTGGTATAAGAATAAATGCTGCCGTAAATAACGGCCCAATTCAAATGTTTACGTGCTTTTCTTCAGTGAATATATTGCTCTTGTAAATACTTGCCAGCATTTAAAGAAATACAAGTCTAGAAATGCATCCAAATGACAGCGAAGCGCAACCGCACGGTGCTCTGCAGTGGTCAAAAAGGATATAAACAGTTAATTTTGAAGTGATATATTCTTGAAAACTCAGAGATGTGGATTAGGACAGCAATTAAATGACCACACGACCTTGGTGTTTGTGAAAAGCAGTCGGTAATTCGGCTGGGGATTTTTACGTGGGTGGTGGGAAACGGACAGCAATAAAATCACTGACTAGCCCCTGTAAATAATGACAATACATTCCGAAGAACGAGAAACAATTACCGTCCGAATAGGGCTTCAGCCAACTCCTTCACCACTAACGGAGCGAGCTGGAAAATCAGACTTTTCCCGAACCCAGTGGGGAGGAGGGCCACAATATCATGACCACCAACAAAACTCAGCAAAGATTGTTCTTGCTCCGGCTTTAACTTCTGGATATTCGGCAGCGTTGCCACAACGGACCGAATGGCTTCCCTCGCATCTTTCTCCGCCGCCATTACTGGACTACAACTCAAACTAGCGCACGACATCAACATCATCGTTCTCAGCCACTCCCTCTGTTCGCTGATTGGACCGGTTAAAATTTGTTCGGAGAAAACCTAAGAATATACAGCAGTCCCAGAAGGAGTACTGAAGGAAAATGAAAATTGAGCGGAAGTACGTAGGAGGGCGGAGCAAGGCTACACTAAAACTACCAAAACACTTAATATGTCTCAAATCAACTCAATTCTTCCATAACACTAACAATAGTCTCCCAGCAAACACACACTGTCACTCATAAAACAATGACCTAAAAAACACTAACAACAGGTAGCATTATTCAATGTTTTCTTTTTTTTAATTTCTTTACAAAACAAGACACTTCTCTACTGTTTCGAATTCACCGCCGTGTATGTTACATGGTCCATGTGTACATCACAAAACAAAATGATACGCTTTCCCCTTTTGTCTAGATGGTAATGAAATTGAAAAAGCAAGCGAAGTATTGAGAAATGGGTCCTAGCGATTGTAAAAAGTTGTAACACCTGTGTAAGTTTGCTTCAGAAGGCCTTTATTAACCCACTGGAGCCGTATGAATTAATTTTATGATGGATGGATGTGCTTTTTTGGGCTTCAAAAAAACAAGGTACCATTCACTCCCATTATAAAGTTTTGAAGAGCCAGGATATTTTTTTAAACGAGGCCGATTTTGTTTGGCTGAAAGAAGAAAGTCATATACACCTAGGATGGCCTGAGGGCGAGTCATTTTCACATTTGAGTGAACCTCTAAGTTTAAAAGTCTTGAAAAAAGTATGTAAACGTGCAAATTGGCCTGTAGCTACACAGAGTTTTGGTGGTGGTTGTGAAGAATTAATATAATTTTGAAAATAAAAGTCACTGATGCATTTTGTGCCTAAGCAATGTACAAGGATCCACAGTTTAGCCCACATAGACGGTTGTTGTGCTCACTGTGTGAAGAGTTTTAAATAAGTGACCCGAGTATTGAGAAATGTGTCCTAGTGATTGTAAACAAATGTTTTTTTTACTTAAAAAGTACAAAAAATTACTAAAACTCAAAATAAAATAATTAAAGTTACATAGAAATATTTAAAAATCTAATGAAAATGACAAACTAGAATAACAAAATTACTAAAACTCAGTAAGCCTTTTAACTTATTACATTGTGTCTAAGCTGTGTGCATGAACGGCATGTACTTCTTATGTTGCTCCCATCCAGACAGAAAAGATTCCATGCAAAGGACCGAATTAAAAAAATGAACTGCGATTTGAGTTTTTGAAACAGATCAGTCACTGAAGCCCCTGCAGGAGTTCCCGTTGTCCAGGCTGGCTTCCGGAATGCCTCTATATAAGCCTGCTTTATTGTAAATATTGAGGTCTTCTAATAAAGAAAGTATTAAGATGACATCACAAACCATCGCAGGTGTTCTTGTCCTCCGGGTGAGCTTTATATCCAGGTCTACAAGAGCAAATAAAGCCTCCGGTCGACAAATCTGTGCAGTTATGCTCACACAGATTCTCACTGCATGAGCGCCCATGGCCGTAGTCTAACAAAGAGAGATGAAGAAATGTTACAAAAACATGTAGGACAAAGGGATATAGTCTTTTTTGTCCTTTTTGGAGCTTGTTAGCATGGATCGTCATCCACTTTTGTTCCTGCAAGAAAGGAAATAATAAACAGCATAAGGGAGAGTAAATGAACAAAACTCACAGCAGCCGAGCTCATCGGTCTGGTCTTCACAGTCGTCATAGTCATCACAGGCGTAATTCAGAGGAATGCACTGACCATTTCCACATTTAAACTCGTCTGTAGAGCAGGGTCCGTGTGTGGGAGTCACACCTGAGCAATCATTCACACAAAGCAGAGTGTTTTAACGCGCCACAGTTTCATTAGAATGAGGGGAATTCAAAATGTACATATTACATATAGTTAGCATAATAAATGCTAGTCTAATTGATGTGAAAATCTATGAATTGGCCGTCACTCACAATGCTCCGCCCTCTCATCGGTTCCATCACCGCAGTCATCTATAGAATTGCAGAGCTCGTGACTGTAGATGCAGCGGGTGTTATCACAACGGAAACGGAACGGAGGATCACATGAGATGTCCACTGAGGAGACACGTAAAGTTTGTGTTGTTAAAACTTTGTTCTACATCTAAAATGGCAAGTTGCATTTATTGGGTTATATAGCTGATATACTATACAAATTATACTAGAAATATACTAGTTGGATAGGTTTTATGCACTTTAAGAATGTCAAGGTTTATATAGTGATATATGGATGTGATTGGATGGATGGATGGATGGATGTGATTGATTGGATGGATGGATGGATGTGATTGATCGATTGGATGGATGGATGTGATCGATTGGATGGATGGATGTGATCGATTGGATGGATGGATGTGATTGATTGGATGGATGGATGTGATCGATTGGATGGATGATGTGATCGATTGGATGGATGGATGTGATCGATTGGATGGATGATGTGATCGATTGGATGGATGATGTGATCGATTGGATGGATGGTGTGATCATTTGGATGGATGGATGTGATCAGTTGGATGATGTGATCGATTGGATGGATGGTGTGATCGATTGGATGGATGGATGTGATTGATTGATTAATTGATTGATTGGATGGATGGATGTGATTGATTGGATGGATGGATGGATGGATGTAATTGATTGGATGGATGGATGGATGTGATCAGTTGGATGGATGTGATCGATTGGATGGATGGTGTGATCGATTGGATGGATGGATGTGATTGATTGATTAATTGATTGATTGGATGGATGGATGTGATCGATTGGATGGATGGATGTGATCGATTGGATGGATGGATGTGATTGATTGGATGGATGGATGTGATCGATTGGATGGATGGATGTGATCGATTGGGTGGATGGATGTGATCGATTGATTGGATGGATGGATGTGATTAATCGATTGGATGGATGGATGTGATCGATTGGATGGATGTGATTGATTGATTGGATGGATGGATGTGATTGATCGATTGGTTGGATGGATGTGATCGATTGGATGGATGGATGTGATTGATTGATTGGATGGATGGATGTGATTGATCGATTGGATGGATGGATGTGATCGATTGGATGGATGGATGTGATCGATTGGATGGATGGATGTGATTGATTGGATGGATGGATGGATGTGATTGATTGATTAATTGATTGATTGATTGGATGGATGTGATCGATTGGATGGATGGATGGATGTGATTGATTGATTAATTGATTGATTGGATGGATGGATGTGATCGATTGGATGGATGGTGTGATCGATTGGATGGATGATGTGATTGATTGATTAATTGATTGATTGGATGGATGGATGTGATCGATTGGATGGATGGATGTGATCGATTGGATGGATGGATGTGATTGATTGGATGGATGGATGTGATCGATTGGATGGATGGATGTGATTGATTGGATGGATGGATGTGATCGATTGGATGGATGGATGTGATCGATTGGATGGATGGATGTGATCGATTGGGTGGATGGATGTGATTGATTGGATGGATGTGATCGATTGGATGGATGGATGTGATTGATTGGATGGATGGATGTGATTGATCGATTGGATGGATGGATGTGATCGATTGGATGGATGGATGTGATCGATTGGATGGATGGATGTGATTGATTGGATGGATGGATGTGATCGATTGGATGGATGGATGTGATTGATTGATTAATTGATTGATTGGATGGATGGATGTGATCGATTGGATGGATGGATGTGATTGATTGGATGGATGGATGGATGGATGGATGGATGTAATTGATTGGATGGATGGATGTGATCAGTTGGATGGATGTGATCGATTGGATGGATGGTGTGATCGATTGGATGGATGGATGTGATTGATTGGATGGATGGATGGATGTGATTGATTGATTAATTGATTGATTGGATGGATGGATGTGATCGATTGGATGGATGGATGTGATTGATTGGATGGATGGATGTAATTGATTGGATGGATGGATGTGATCAGTTGGATGGATGTGATCGATTGGATGGATGGTGTGATCGATTGGATGGATGATGTGATTGATTGATTAATTGATTGATTGGATGGATGGATGTGATCGATTGGATGGATGGATGTGATCGATTGGATGGATGGATGTGATTGATTGGATGGATGGATGTGATCGATTGGATGGATGGATGTGATTGATTGGATGGATGGATGTGATCGATTGGATGGATGGATGTGATCGATTGGATGGATGGATGTGATCGATTGGGTGGATGGATGTGATCGATTGATTGGATGGATGGATGTGATTAATCGATTGGATGGATGGATGTGATCGATTGGATGGATGTGATTGATTGATTGGATGGATGGATGTGATTGATCGATTGGTTGGATGGATGTGATCGATTGGATGGATGGATGTGATTGATTGATTGGATGGATGGATGTGATTGATCGATTGGATGGATGGATGTGATCGATTGGATGGATGGATGTGATCGATTGGATGGATGGATGTGATTGATTGGATGGATGGATGGATGTGATTGATTGATTAATTGATTGATTGATTGGATGGATGTGATCGATTGGATGGATGGATGTGATTGATTGGATGGATGGATGGATGTGATTGATTGATTAATTGATTGATTGGATGGATGGATGTGATCGATTGGATGGATGGTGTGATCGATTGGATGGATGATGTGATTGATTGATTAATTGATTGATTGGATGGATGGATGTGATCGATTGGATGGATGGATGTGATCGATTGGATGGATGGATGTGATTGATTGGATGGATGGATGTGATCGATTGGATGGATGGATGTGATTGATTGGATGGATGGATGTGATCGATTGGATGGATGGATGTGATCGATTGGATGGATGGATGTGATCGATTGGGTGGATGGATGTGATTGATTGGATGGATGTGATCGATTGGATGGATGGATGTGATTGATTGGATGGATGGATGTGATTGATCGATTGGATGGATGGATGTGATCGATTGGATGGATGGATGTGATCGATTGGATGGATGGATGTGATTGATTGGATGGATGGATGTGATCGATTGGATGGATGGATGTGATTGATTGATTAATTGATTGATTGGATGGATGGATGTGATCGATTGGATGGATGGATGTGATTGATTGGATGGATGGATGGATGGATGGATGGATGTAATTGATTGGATGGATGGATGTGATCAGTTGGATGGATGTGATCGATTGGATGGATGGTGTGATCGATTGGATGGATGGATGTGATTGATTGGATGGATGGATGGATGTGATTGATTGATTAATTGATTGATTGGATGGATGGATGTGATCGATTGGATGGATGGATGTGATTGATTGGATGGATGGATGTAATTGATTGGATGGATGGATGTGATCAGTTGGATGGATGTGATCGATTGGATGGATGGTGTGATCGATTGGATGGATGATGTGATTGATTGATTAATTGATTGATTGGATGGATGGATGTGATCGATTGGATGGATGGATGTGATCGATTGGATGGATGGATGTGATTGATTGGATGGATGGATGTGATCGATTGGATGGATGGATGTGATTGATTGGATGGATGGATGTGATCGATTGGATGGATGGATGTGATCGATTGGATGGATGGATGTGATCGATTGGGTGGATGGATGTGATTGATTGGATGGATGTGATCGATTGGATGGATGGATGTGATTGATTGGATGGATGGATGTGATTGATTGATTAATTGATTGATTGGATGGATGGATGTGATCGATTGGATGGATGGATGTGATCGATTGGATGGATGGATGTGATTGATTGGATGGATGGATGTGATCGATTGGATGGATGGATGTGATCGATTGATTGGATGGATGGATGTGATTGATCGATTGGATGGATGGATGTGATCGATTGGATGGATGGATGGATGTGATTGATTGATTGGATGGATGGATGTGATTGATCGATTGGTTGGATGGATGTGATCGATTGGATGGATGGATGTGATTGATTGATTGGATGGATGGATGTGATTGATCGATTGGATGGATGGATGTGATCGATTGGATGGATGGATGTGATCGATTGGATGGATGGATGTGATTGATTGGATGGATGGATGGATGTGATTGATTGATTGATTAATTGATTGATTGGATGGATGGATGTGATCGATTGGATGGATGGATGTGATTGATTGGATGGATGGATGGATGTGATTGATTGATTAATTGATTGATTGGATGGATGGATGTGATCGATTGGATGGATGGTGTGATCGATTGGATGGATGATGTGATTGATTGATTAATTGATTGATTGGATGGATGTGATCGATTGGATGGATGGATGTGATCGATTGGATGGATGGATGTGATTGATTGGATGGATGGATGTGATCGATTGGATGGATGGATGTGATTGATTGGATGGATGGATGTGATCGATTGGATGGATGGATGTGATCGATTGGATGGATGGATGTGATCGATTGGGTGGATGGATGTGATTGATTGGATGGATGGATGTGATCGATTGGATGGATGGATGTGATTGATCCATCCATCCATCCAATCAATCAATTAACCAATCGATCAATCACATCCATCCATCCAATCAATCAATCACATCCATCCATCCATCCAATCGATCACATCCATCCATCCAATCGATCAATCACATCCATCCATCCAATCAATCGATCACATCCATCCATCCAATCGATCACATCCATCCATCCAATCAATCACATCCATCCATCCAATCGATCACATCCATCCATCCAATCGATCACATCCATCCATCCAATCAATCAATTAATCAATCAATCACATCCATCCATCCAATCAATCACATCCATCCATCCAATCGATCACATCCATCCAATCAATCACATCCATCCACCCAATCGATCACATCCATCCATCCAATCGATCACATCCATCCATCCAATCGATCACATCCATCCATCCAATCAATCACATCCATCCATCCAATCGATCACATCCATCCATCCAATCAATCACATCCATCCATCCAATCGATCACATCCATCCATCCAATCGATCACATCCATCCATCCAATCAATCAATTAATCAATCGATCACATCCATCCATCCAATCGATCACACCATCCATCCAATCGATCACATCCATCCAACTGATCACATCCATCCATCCAATCGATCAATCACATCCATCCATCCATCCAATCGATCACATTCATCCATTCAATCACATCCATCCATCCAATCGATCACATCCATCCATCCAATCGATCACATCCATCCATCCAATCAATCACATCCATCCATCCAATCGATCACATCCATCCATCCAATCGATCAATCACATCCATCCATCCAATCAATCACCTCCATCCAATCGATCACATCCATCCATCCATCCAATCGATCACATCCATCCAATCAATCACATCCATCCATCCAATCGATCACATCCATCCATCCAATCGATCACATCCATCCATCCAATCGATCACATCCATCCATCCAATCAATCACATCCATCCATCCAATCGATCACATCCATCCATCCAATCGATCACATCCATCCATCCAATCGATCAATCACATCCATCCAATCAATCACATCCATCCATCCAATCAATCACATCCATCCAATCAATCACATCCATCCACCCAATCGATCACATCCATCCATCCAATCGATCACATCCATCCATCCAATCAATCACATCCATCCATCCAATCGATCACATCCATCCATCCAATCAATCACATCCATCCATCCAATCAATCAATTAATCAATCAATCACATCCATCCATCCAATCGATCACATCCATCCAACTGATCACATCCATCCATCCAATCAATTATATCCATCCATCCATCCATCCAATCAATCACATCCATCCATCCAATCGATCACATCCATCCATCCAATCAATCAATTAATCAATCAATCACATCCATCCATCCAATCGATCACATCCATCCATCCAATCAATCACATCCATCCATCCAATCGATCACATCCATCCATCCAATCGATCACATCCATCCATCCAATCGATCAATCACATCCATCCATCCAATCAATCACATCCATCCATCCAATCGATCACATCCATCCAATCAATCACATCCATCCACCCAATCGATCACATCCATCCATCCAATCGATCACATCCATGGATGTGATCGATTGGATGGATGGATGTGATCGATTGGATGGATGGATGTGATTGATTGGATGGATGGATGTGATCGATTGGATGGATGGATGTGATTGATTGGATGGATGTAATCGATTGGATGGATGGATGTGATTGATTGGATGGATGGATGTAATCGATTGGATGGATGTGATTGATTGGATGGATGTGATTGATCGATTGGATGGATGATGTGATCGATTGGATGGATGATGTGATCGATTGGATGGATGGAGTGATCGATTGGATGGATGGATGTGATTGATTGGATGGATGGATGTGATTGATTGGATGGATGTGATCGATTGGATGGATGGATGGATGAGATCGATTGGATGGATGTGATTGATTGGATGGATGGATGTGATTGATCGATTGGATGGATGATGTGATCGATTGGATGGATGTGATCGATTGGATGGATGGAGTGATCGATTGGATGGATGGATGTGATTGATTGGATGATGGATGTGATCGATTGGATGGATGGATGTGATCGATTGGATGATTGGATGTGATTGATTGGATGGATTAATGGATGATGGATGGATGTGATCGATTGGATGGAAGGATGTGATTGATTGGATGGATATATGAATGGATGGAAGATGGGTGGATGGATGTGATCATTTGGATGGATGTGATCGATTTAATGAATTAATGGAAGGATGTGATTGGATGAATGGATTAATGGATGTGATCGGATGTATGGATGTGATCGATTGGATGGATGGATGGATGAATGTGATTTATTGGAAGAATGGATGGCTATGATCGATTGGATGGATGGATGATTGATAGATAGATAGAGGTGTTTCTCACAGCAGAGATGAAGTTCCTCATCTGAACTATCCCCGCAGTCATTATCTCCGTCACATATCCAGTGCTGCTGCACACACACGTGGTTCTTACACTCAAACAGGAAGGGAGGACAGTAGGTGCTGTTCGGGTAGCGTGTGGCTGAAATGTGCACACACACAACTCAAAGTCAACATAAACTTCCATAATACATTTAGCATTTGGCATTTGAAAGCGACTAACATTGCATTCAAACATTCATTTATTGAATCGGGTTCCTTGCCACTGTCGTCTGTGGCTTTCTTAGTTGGGGTTTAAAAGAAAAGACACTAGAATACTATTATTGATTTGACTGCAGTCACAATATCAGATGACAACAAAAAATAAAACCCAGGACTTTGGCATTGCTGGTGCCATGGCTCACTGTTCAAGATACAGGAATGATGCTTAACAGGTTCCTTATCTTATTGTGAATGATTAATCGTGTAAGTATGTCTCCGCAATCTTTAATAAAAGGTAAAACTTCCATGAGTTTTCAAGGCCAAGATATTCCCTAGTTTCCATATCAGTGGGAAAAGTTACCCTTTTGGACTCTAGAGGGCGCTACAATATAATCCACAACTGTCTTGTTCTCAAGTGCAATTCCAGAATTGAAATGGCAGACTCACGACAGGAACTTTCATCGGTGAAGTCGAGACAGTCAGCGTTGCCGTCACATTTGAAGCGCTCAGCGATGCAGTGGCCGCTATTGCACTGGAAGAAACCCGGGTGACAGGTCCGCAGCTCTGAAACACATTCATCCACAAAGAATGAAGCCAATCTCTCTCAATCCTCCATGGAGAATGAATTATGCACACTTCCTGTAAGTCATTCACAAGGTATCCAGGCACACAAATGCATTGAGACATCACCCACTGAGGATCAATCTGTAATAAAAAGACAGTATTATGATGTTGAGCATGGTGGCTAGTGCCACGGAGCGTTACTCTCGTCCTCTTTCTCTCTCCATCTGTCTTTTGATAGCCTTTCCTTTCGGCTGTCTCTTCTTTTCTTTCACTCACCACAGTCTCTCTCGTCAGAATTGTCCTCGCAGTCGTTGTCATGGTCACAAACCCAGCGGTCAGGAATGCAGTGCAGGTTGTCACAGCGGAACTCGCTCTCCGTGCACGAACGAGGGGCTGCGGACGCATAAGAAGCGTGTCAATCAGACACACATTTAACATACATATATGGCAGACAGGCCAATAAAGCGATAAGGCCCAAGTGGCTGCTGGCCACAGTGATTTAACCACAAGGGGTGTTCTTGAAGAGTGTGGTGAAAATCAAGTTTTTAATGTTGTTTATATGTCTATGTGGTGTTTTTAATACGCTTTAAGACAAACCATGTGCAAATTCATAAGTAAACACATTGTTGAGTATTTTTTCCACAATCGCGACAATATATGGCTTATCTGTGTTATTTATACCATGTTGGGTGTTTTCATAATAGATTATATTTATAATGCAATGCTACACGAGCTTTTATAATTATGCAGAATATTGTAAAATATATTTTGTGTCTGATTTTTTGATCCAAAGCCAAATGAGATCACATAAGGTTATTTAAAACAATTGGTGTAATAAATCATAAATTATAGTTTAATAAATCAAATTGTTGTGGCAGAGAATATAGATTGTTTTAAGTTATCTGGTCTACCTTTATGAAGCAACTCTGCACTGTGCCTAAGCAGAATTTCCCCTTGGGGACAATAAAGTTAACTAACTAACTAACTAAGCAAAAACTCACTTCATTTTGATTTTCCATCCAGAAATGTGTACTTATCTAGTAAATTAATCGTGATATAAGAATTTTAAATATTTGGACTGGAAACAAGAAAAAATACCAAATAAGAAGAGCATTTTTTGCAGTGTAGTCAAATCTTCTAATCATTTAAAATATAATAGGCCTTTGTTGATTACATTCCAAATAAAATAAACTACAAAAAATATATATTTCCTTTGCTCTGTTGCTCTCTGTCACATAGGCCTACCTGAAGCTCATTCATTATGCAGCTCATTAATGCCAGACCTTTGTTATCTCAGGTGCTATCTCATCATTTTTCATTAGATATCACGCCTCCTCGCATATTGGCTTTGTGAAGAGAAACTGTCTTACAAATTTTAAATCAGTGTATTGTTTTATGTGAATGAGTAGGCTCAATGACTCTCACATCAGTTTAAAGAAAAAACTCTATACAAATACAGACAGGAGTCAAAAGTCTTGGGAACAGATATCTATTGTGTGTTTTGAGGCCTTAATTTAATTTTTTTTTTTTTTTTTTTTCAAAATCCATGCATAAACATTTTTCTCTCAAAAATACAAGCATGTACATACATGTTGCTCACATATTCTGGTAGCCCAGTTTGTGCTGAATACAGTGTAATTACAATTTTGCCATTAATGTGTTTATAAGCAACTGAAAAACACACAAATGTCAGAGCATGTCAAAACTTCTAAAGGGCCCAAAAGAGCTCAGACTCCAGAGGGTTAAAAGTCCAGTGAACCAAAGAAAGTCTCAAAAAAGAGGTTTGAAATCGCTGGTGTTTCTTACATTACAAAGTTGGACTGGGCGATATGGCCAAAAAAATCATATCTCCGTATTTTGGGGTTAAATGGCGATACCATATGCATCTTGGTATTTTCTACGTTTTTCTATTTGAAAAATATTTTTAATGTTATTTCACATCCACATTCTATATCCAATGTTGTCCTACAAACAATATTGATATCGAAGGCTATGAAAATAATATAGTGAATGTAATACATCTAGGCTATGCAATACATTGTGTGCAAAAAGGGGTTTAAATCACATTCTAACATTGTAACATTCTATTGTTTTATATCAATCTAAAAACTAAATATATATTTTTTTAATTCACTAAACTAAAAATGGAAAAAATATATAATAGCTTACATTTCATTACCCCATTATAATGGTCACTTTCATAAAATTACACTTACTTGTAGGTCCAACAACAAATATTTGAGCAATATGTATCTTTTAATCAGAATTATGGCACTCTTATTCTATTGCGCTCCGTCTGTTTGGTCTGTGGCGGCACTCGTTCACAAAAGCCTGAACTTTAGCGGAGATTCACTTGCAGAAGGCCCGTCCTCTCCTGACAGCAAAATGGACATATTTGCATGACTTTCTAACATTTACAGATGTCAGTCAGCACATGTATCTGTCAGAGCATCTGCTGATTTAAACTATACACGTTAACTATATCTTAACAGTTATTTTGAAGCCCTTAATATAAAGTATGCGTCATGTTTAGGATTATGCACTCTGCGTCCTCCGCTATTTTTCAAATGCACTCGTATAAAACTAATGTATATCGATATAAATGGCATTGCCTCAATTCATATTGTTTCTAAAAAATATATCGCTATATCATAGAAACTCGATATACCGCCCAGCCTTATCACGAAGTACCTTGTAACCAATCACGCCACGAGGCTTGCGGGCTTTAGCATATCATTAACCGCTGTCGCAAGAGAAGCCAGGATATCCTGGTATATTTTTCTGTTGATATGAAAAATCGGGTAAATTTAGCAATATAGCAGGTTTTATGTATGTATATGATGTATATTACAATGTTATGATGAACTATATGCCTTTCTCCACTGACGTTCTATCATGTTCAAAGCGTTTCTAAGGATGCTGATTTTTAGAAGGCAGACTGAGAAGGCAAACGGGAACAGGGTTTGTGTAACATTAGCAACACATTAATAGCTGTTTGATAAGGTTGTAACGCAAAATGCTAATCATATTAATTCCCGTTATGTGTCCAACGTTGTAAAGAGTGATACCTTTGTGCAGCGATACCTTTGTGTAACCCTAAATTGAGTCAAGTTGAGCGAGTGAATCTATGAGCTGGTGCGAGTTAGTGGAGGCGGGGCTAATTTGCATATGAATGGGTCCGCGTATACTAAATGGTAAATGGACTGCATTTATATAGCGCTTTTAACAGACCTACGGCCATCCAAAGCGCTTTACATTTTTGCCTCACATTCACCCATTCACACACTCATTCACACACCGACGGCGGTGTCAGCCATGCAAGGCGCCATCCAGCTCGTCGGGAGCAGCTGGGGTTAGGTGTCTTGCTCATGGACACCTCGACACTTGGTCAGGTGGAACCGGGGATCGAACCACCAACCTTCCGGTTTGTAGACAACCTACATGAACCACTGAGCCACTGCCGCCTAAATGAAGCGAGGGTGTAGTTACATTGAAGCTATTTTAAAGGTCCTATTCTTCGTGATCCCATTTTTCAAACTTTAGTTAGTGTGTAATGTTGCTGTTAGAGCATAAATTATACCTGTAAAATTATAAAGCTCAAAGTTCAATGCCAAGCGAGATATTTTATTTAACAGAAGTTCCCTTTTACAGCCTACAGCGAACGACCGGTTTGGACTACATCCCTGTACATCCTGCTTTAATGACGTCAGTAGAACAGTTTGTTGACTAACCTCCACCCACAAGAATACACAAAAAAGGGGGCGTGGTCTTGTTGCTCTCCCTCGCGGAGAAGAGGAAGTGTTGCGTTCGGTTGCGTTTGTAGAGTGTGTTTGTCGCCATGTCGTCAAGACGCTGTTATTTTCATCCCGGAGTCAAATCACCTTTCTTTGGCCAGGGACGCTGTAGTTTGAGCACATGCATCTCCCCATTATGGTAAGAGGCGTGACCTTTCCGGGCAACGTGCGCTAAACTGCTGTCGAATCACAACACGGGAACCGCTGGCACAATCAGAACTCGTTACGTATTTCTGAAGGAGGGACTTCATAGAATAAGGAAATCCTCAAGCCGTTTTTAGGACAGTGAAAACAGCGGTATACAGATAAGTAAATTGTGTGTTTTTACACGCGAAACATGAACACATGTTATATTGCACACTGTAAACACAATCAAAGCTTCAAAAAAACAGGAAAAACGGGACTTTTAAGGCATTCATATTTTTTTTCAGAGGAAAAAACATTTAAATGTGTAATTTTGGTGATCATACAATTATTGACTACAGGGGGACTTTAAGCATGTAGCAAAGAAGAATGCCTAAAACCCTCTTAACTGTGGTAAAATTATTGTTGAACAAGCAATACAGCTATTTGGTGCATTAAAATGCTACTACTGTTTTCAGAATGTTCAGAGAACATTCAGAAAAAAAGATTTTAATGTATTTAAAAAAACTGGATGTTTTGAATGTAGAGAACATTCAGAAATAACATTTTCATAACGTTAGCAAAATGTTTTTTTTAGAGCATGTTGTTAGCTTGGGAAGTGGCGTAATGGCCCAAGATCTGGCACTTGTTTACATAAACGATCAACTAAAAAAATAGTCAAACATGACGCAATTATACAGTAGGTCTGTTGAACAGCAATGTTTCACAAAGTGCTTATAAGGTCAAAATGCAGCAGAAACATGACCTGAACAGTTAAAGTAAAGCACAAAAAGCCCCTGACACAGATGAGGCCGATGATTAGGCTGCACTTCACTGTGTCGCAGGATTCGATCTAATGAGTTACGGCTTGCTCTTCAGCAAGAGGACCATTTTTCGGAGGTGAGTTCATAGCCGTATTCATCAGAGGAATGAACTGCGTTCACCACCCTCGCAGCTCTTCTGCAGGGAGGAGAAAGTGCGCGCTTCCTCCAACATGCAGCTCAAAGGTTTAGCGCAGACCATTTGTCAACCTTTCACACCTAACAGCAACTTGTCTGCCATCACGCCGTCTCCTCCACACTCTCTGTCTTTCCAATTTGTTCCCATCAAATCTTTTCATCTTTGTCTTTACCGTTACTATTTCTCTGGTAAGCAGGGCTTGACATGAACTTTTTTGCTCACCAGCCACTGTGGCTAGTGGTTTTCCAGATTTACACGCCAGTCTGTATTTTCACTGGCCACAGGTTTGACATCGATACCATGGGGAAAAACTGCCATATAGATATTTTTTATATTATCTCATAATTTGGCAGCAGGTTTATTAGGCTGCTGTCACTTTAAGACCTGATGCACGGATCCATTATACTGTTACACTGTTTTCTTTCTCAACTGTTTACCTTCACTTAAACATAACTGACTGTGTTTATGTGAATACTTGCCAAGACCGGCATTTTGACTTATTTTGTGTGTATTTGACTGTTTAAGTGCAATAAGCAGTGAAAAAGAGCTCAATTTAGCACTAAAAGGCGGCTTTATGTGCTCACACTTTGGGTGTGAGTACAACATTATGTCTAATTATGCACAATACGCGAAATCCCACGCCGAAATTCAAGCCCTGTAACACCAACAATATTCATCCGGAGCAAATGAAACGAGTGAGTGAGGAGAGGCGGGTCTGTGTGTAAGATGAGAGAGAGAGAAAGAGCAGTTGATATTGTGAACATATTCTGCAGTAAATGAGTATTGGAAGCGTTTCAGATATTTCAACATCGATATGTATAAAAAAAAAATCTATATTATTGACTATAAAATTCAACCCGCCAAAGTGGCTAGTAGGAGTGACTGCGTTAGACGCCACTGCTGTTAATGTCAAGCCCTGCTAGTTCATCCAATAATAATGTTTTCACCCTTTAATAATGTTTTAAATCCAGAGAAACACAAATGACATCTGAGCCATTCTTTTACAATTGAATATGAATGGAAAAAAATACATAAAAGTTATATAATTGTATATAATCTGTACATTATATTCCAAGTAGGGATGTGTCCGTAGCCTAAATAGAGAGCTAAGTGAGAGTTTTACATTTTCGAAACCAGTCCAGGATAGGGTGTCCAGGATATTCTTAAAAATTATAAAATAAAATCAACTATTGTATTCCACTGAATCACACAAGGCTGAGTAAATAATGATTCTATCCCTCTTGTTACTCGTGTTTTTATATTGAGCTGACCGAACCCGAGAGGTCAGAGTTCTGCTACTCACTGCAGTTGTGTTCATCTGATCCATCGCTGCAGTCATTGTCTCCGTCGCAGCGCCAGCGCAGGGGGATGCACTGGTGGTTATCACAGCGGAAATCACCCGCCGGCTCACAGGTCAACTCCTCTGCAAACACAACAGACAACACAGGCTCACACAAACATGCTAAAGTTAAAAAGAGTGGAAGTGGAAAGACAGACACAGTCACACAGATCTTAGTGTCTTTGACAGAAAGTACCAGTACATTAGTAGATACGTCTGATAAATAAGACCTTATTTAAAGAGAAGAGAAGAGAAGAGAAGAGAAGAGAAGAGAAGAGAAGAGAAGAGAAGAGAAGAGAAGAGAAGAGAAGAGAAGAGAAGAGAAGAGAAGAGAAGAGAAGAGAAGAGAAGAGAAGAGAAGAGAAGAGAAGAGAAGAGAATGAAATGGGGCAGAAAATATGCACATGGTGGACAGAGGAGAGCAAGGTAGAGGAGTTGTACGAACATCTGACCCGGGCGGCACATTCTTACAGTCAGATTAGGGCGATCTCTCCTCTCTGTGCAGGATGGCACTAATGGAGCGAGGAGGAGCTGATAAGACCCAGGAGAACCAGGACTACGTGTGAGTGTGTTTATGTATACATCAGTCAGATCACAGACAAAAAAAATCTGTGAAATTTATGGTAAAAAAACTGCAGAAGTGGTGCTTGAATTTTGCTGTAAAAGATACGGTAGCAACATTTTAGGTTAATATAATGTTAACCTTATATATAATGTTAAAATACCAACCTATTGAAGTATATGATATTCATAAACTTATGTATAAATAAATATATGTTACATTTACAACCACCAAAACCCACAGGTGGTAATGAGAAAGCCACATGATGAATGAAAGCTCATCACCAGTCGCTTTTCCATAAACTGACATAATTTTTTTTCACTGTAAATTATATGACTTGTTTTTCACTCACAAAAACTGTTACTGTAAAACAGTAAATTGAACACTATTGTAAAATGACATGTAGTCATAAATCATATGTAGTAAATTACACATAGTAAGAGAACATTAACCGAATAACAGGTTTTAGTTGATAAAATGTTAAAATAATGATAATTTTTAGTGTGCTAAAATCAGAGTAAAACCTTCCAATAATGAAACAATACAAACATAATCACATCTGCACACACACACACACACACACACACACACACACACACACACACACACACACACACACACACACACACACACACACACACACACACACACACACACACACACACACACACACACACACACACATTGGTGCCTGACACAGACATACCTAACACACACATAAATCAGTGGTGTGGCCCCAGACAGGAGGAGGGGTCACGAGGGCCCGTCCATCACAGAGAGACTGAACTAACACTCACTAATACACTGGAGTGTGAGAGGGCGAATAACTCCTCGTGATTTCAATCCATCATGACAAACACACACACCATTATATAACATCACTGATAATGGGGACAATGCAAAGTAATTATATATACTGTACTTATATGTACTTGATCTTCATTTTTGCCTATTTTTATTATTTTTTATTATGTCAGCATAAAACAGAAATTGCAGCCGACTTTACTGCTATATTGTGGCGTTTTGTCTGAGTGAAGCGGCGTATCAAAAAAGTAAAAAACTCAGGACGGGAATTGATTCTAAAAATCGGTTGATTCGAATGTGAAAATGTATTTAAAGCCTCTTTGTTCAGATGAGCAGACTTGTTAAGAAGCAGAAAAAAGCAGAAATTCATTATTTGAATATTACTAATTTGAATATTTTTTATTAAAGGTGCACTTTGTAAAAAAATTCAGTAAAATATCCAAAAACCACTAGGCTAGTGTTATATATTTTGTTCAGTTGAGTACTTACAATATCGAAAATGTTTCCAACTATTTATAAATCATGAGAAATTGCTATTTTAACCAAGGAATCGGGACGTGTGAGATATGCGTGTGAGGGAGTCGCCTGTCTATTGCGTCATATCTGCGTTACCTCACTTTCTGGTTTTATTCTGCAGAAACGCTTTACTCTCACTGCAGTGTGAACAAGTGTCATAGCAGCCGCCGAGCGAACGCCATAACATCATTTTCAACACACTCAGATGTATCTAATATGATAAACAGAGCTGCGTTACCTCATATGCATGACCGGAAAAGCAGAAATAGCGCCGGCAACTGTGGCATAATAAAAGTCCCGCTGCTCGCGAGGCGTGTGTTGAGTTCATCTTATTAACAATCGCTCCAGCGGCCTTGCTCAGCTCCACAACACTCGCTCCTGCTTCTGCTTCATACTACAGTAACGTTAATAATCACATCCATGAACATGATTTCTGACGGAGTCCTATCCCGATTCTTTTGCACCGGCTGTGAGGTGAAGACCACACGTCCCAAGATTCTGCCCTCAAATGTGGCGTCATCAAACTAAGCCTTTGTTTTGAATAGGCAACCTCTAGCGGACGGAAAAGTTACATCGTGCACATTTAAGCACTGTTGATTGTGAGTTGTGTTTTCAGTTAAGTAATTAAATTGTAATATTACCACTTTTACAATTACTTAACTATTTCATTAATTGTTCATCAGTTGTAAGCACTGCTGTTTGTGAATAAAAACCGTTCCGCTGAGTCAAGTTTCATTTGTGGGTTTGTCTGATGTCTCACCGCAGTTCTGTTCGTCGCTGTTGTCCCTGCAGTCGTTGTGTCCATTGCACACGGCCCACAGAGGAACGCAGCGGTAGTTTGTCCTGCAGTCAAACTCTGTGTGATTGTCACATCTGTACGCTGGACCCACTGCAAACAACACCACAAAGATGATTAAGAACAATACAAAATAGTGCAAGAGATTTAAGTCCACCGTGTCAGTAACTCACTGCATTCGTCGATGGGCTCGTCAGAGTTGTCTCCACAGTCGTCATCCACGTCACATTTCCAGCTCTGCGGGATGCAGCGGCCGTTCCTGCACTTGAACTGTCCGGGTCTGCAGGTCCTGCTGGAGCAGTGTGCGGGATCCTCATCGGAGCCGTCACCACAGTCGTTCTCGCCATCACACTGCCAGGCCTCAGAGATGCAGCGTTTATTGGCACACTGCCACTGATGCGACTCGCACTGATGCGTGGCTGATGGTACAGAAACAGGAAGATGCATTTCTAAACACAGCATGGAACCAGCCCAATCAAAATCAAATATCAGAATAGCAGTGTTGTTTTGTATGCATTGTGCATTTTATCATGGGGTTCAAACCTACAACCTTTCAGCTTCCTGCCCTGATCTTTAGCCACAAGGCCATATCATCAGCATCAGTGTAAACATTAGTTCCTTTTACACAGTAATCCCAGTAAATTACCAGAATGACTTTGGTAAATACACAAATATACTGTTCACACACAGCCTAGAAATCTAGAAGCACCCTAGCGGCAGCAAATGTAAATCTAGCAACTCTCCGTTGGCTTGCGAGCATGAAAAACCAAACTCTAGTCAAGCCAATCACATCATGTATAGAGTCGATGGGCGGGCTTAACATAAAGCTGCTGCTGCTGGCGAACAGCGGCCTTTCGAAACGGCTTTGACCGCGACTCTGGAAGACTTGGAGTTAAGCTTTTCTTTGAGAAAAGAGCAAAGAATGGCACTGAAGTCATTCTTAAAATGTGTTCTGAGTTTTGCCGACCGGATACGGCAAAAGTTTAATCTATCAACTAACTCCGCTGGTGGGAAAACACATGGGACTCAGCGACAACCCGCTTGAGATTGTTGTCTCACTACTGATAGCGCCCCTCTGGTTGGTTGTAGCGCTATCCTATTGCGTGCAGAGGGAATTTGAAAGACAACCGTTTATCCCGCCCCTCGGATTGAGCCCTGACAGTGGTGTGTTCCCAGACCCAGAGTGCTATTTGCTCTTAAACACACGAGACGCGCATAATACTATCCAACTGCAGAGCCGCAGCGCTGATGAATGGAAGGCTGGGTCTCGAGCGTGACACGTTGAAAAAGTCACGAGATGCGGCGCAATAGTCAAAGATGTCAATCTAGCGCATATTTACATCAGCGGAGCTTACTGTAAACAGTGCAGAGTAATCACGTCATTTCCATAGGAACTTTATGATTGGCCCAAAGCAGACTTCTTACGTCAGGATGTTCAGACTTCGTACATGCTCATAATTTTTTTGCTCACACAGCATTTTTACAACTTCTCATACTGGTAAACTGCCAGAACGGATTTACTGGTATTTTTGAAAAGGTCCTGTTCACACATGATCTCTTAACAGTAATTTACCAGTAAAGACTGTATGTGTGAAAGGGGCCATTGACATGATATTGGTTTGTTCCATACCACACAGCACAGTGTCCTCATCCGAGCCATCGGGACAGTCGTGATTAGAGTTACACAGGAAGTGCGGGCTGGTGCAGTTTCCGTCATTACACTGGAACTGGCCTAGTCTGCAGTGCCGGACGGGACATGTGGAGGGTTCATCCGAGCCATCTCTGCAGTCCCGCTGACCATCACACTTCCACCAAATAGGGATACAGCTTTAGAGAAAGACAAAACAAAATATTCTATTTGACTTTGGATGCTTCCTTAGAAGGCAGCTGCCTACATAGGCAGTATACAGCAAAGCAGCTCATTAGGATTTAGAACAGAGTCTGAAATGAAAGCGGCAAGGATAAACGAACCGTTCGTTGTCTGCACATCTGTACTGCGTGCTGGAACACATGGGCAGACAGCGTGCCACGCCCCCTATCTGCACGGTAAGGAAGTGGTCAGGGCACTCGCAGGTATAACCTTGACCCCCCGCTTGCAGAAGACACAGGTGAGAACAGCCTCCGTTATTGACCGCACAAGGATTCGTCACTACAGGGGAAAGATATAGTGAGAGTTATATCAGTGGTTCTGTGCAAAAGGGTCAAGACCAAAAATGGGTTGCAGGCTTGTCCTGAATTGTAGACAATTATTATTCAATGTTTGCAATTAAAATAAATATGAAAAAATATTTGCTATTATTCGTACAACGCAAAAAAAATTTACATAAGAAGAATAAATAAACATGATAAAAGAAATGCAAATAGTAATTAACTATATAACTATATAATGTTTAGTTGATTTTTAAACACTGAATACATTTGTATTCAGTGTTTGATTTTTAAGGAAATATTCAATGTTTTAAATGCATTCAATGTTTGCAAATAAATATATATATTTATAATATTCCTATGATTATTCATACATAAGAAAAAAAAATCTTATGATTATCCCAATTATTTGTAGAAAAGTAAAATAAATGTCCTTAGAATAATAAAAACATGACTAAATATAAAATAAACATGTTAAAATAAAAGCAAACACAATCGTAAGATAATTGTAAGAATATTATTATATTAAGTTAATATCTATTTTTAATGTCAAACATTGAATAAATTACAATACGAATACAAAACAGTAATATTCACATTAATATTTATTATATTTATTTATATTAAATTCAAACCGAAACATTTCAGTGTTTGATTAACTAAACATTCAATGTTTGAAATACATTCAATGTTTGCAATTAAAATAAATATGAATTTATAATATTCTTATGATTATTCATCCTTAAAATCAAACACTGAAGTTTATTTCATGTTTGAAATGTATTAAATATTTGCAATTAAGATAATAAAATATTGCAAATATCAATGTATCTTATTATTTGTACAGAAGTGTTGAATCATACGTAAAATGTGCTTAAAATCAAAAATAAAACAAATGTAAGAAAAATGTTAAATAATTATAATAACGCTACTAATTAACTAAGCATTTAATCGCAGGGATAATTTTAAGAATATTGTAAATAAGTATTATTTTATACATACATTAAAAACATTCCAGGACGTCATCTTTATTTACTTTTGTAACAAATGCGGTATTAAATTGGGTCATCACACTTAAAGTCAAATCTAGAGAGTTAGACTGTATCCTCTTACAAAGAACCAGGATGTGGCTCCACATCATGTAGCTGTAGCTCCTCTTTCTAAAGAAACCCACAGATAAAGAGTTTAAACTACCTGTCCTGGCCATTAAAGCAATGATAAAGAGTTTAGTCTTTCCTGTCTCTGAGAAAAGACAGGCGAGCAGAGACTGGCGGCATTGTGTCGGACTGTGTAAATATTGGCAGAGACCCTTAAGTGCCTCTGCGGACGTATAAAGGAAGTGATAGCCATCTGACGTGAGATAATGACCGTAATAGAAGAGGGACGCCTGCGACTGCATCCCGCTCGGGTTACGCTGTCCCGGGCTCACCTATGGGCTGACGGTAGGGATGGCACACGTGAATGTCGAACGGTCTGTGGGTGGTGTTGACGAGCGCTTCCCGTCCAGAGCCATCGTATTTGTTGCCCTTCTCCACCGTGCGAGTGTTCCAGTCCGTCCAGTACAAGGTTTCCTCGAACACCGTGATGGCAAAAGGATGCGGCAAGATACCGTCATACACAGTGTGCCTGTGATGCCCGTCCAGATCAGAGAATCTGAGGAGACAATAGGGCTGTCCATGATCATTTTGTGCAAAAAATCATGCAATCAAACCTGCATAATTAATCATATTCTCTGGCCTGTACATACATTTTTAATGAGGAATTTTGCTTTCTAAACTTAGCAAAGAAATTCAAGCCACAAGTACCAATGCACTTGCTAGTAAATTGCACAGTTAAAATACAAAGTAACACATTGAATTAAATGTGAAATGTTAAAGTAGAAACACTGAAATCGTGTTTTCTTGTAAAGTGATCTTTGTTTTATGTAATAAAAAAATATTTTTTTACAGTGTGGAAAGGAACACAACACAAATCCTGAGAGAAGTTTTTAAGCTTAACCTGACAATCTTAAAAACGGTATATAAAGATGTGGAAAAACAACTTGAAGTGATGCAACAATCAAATCTTAATTTGTGGTCTTCAGTCAGCAAATATTGATAAATGTGATTAATACATTTGTTAAATTAATTGACATATTTAATGTAAGGTAAATTACATTAATTTACAATAATTTAACATTTTAATAGAAATGAATATTATTAATTAATATTACAATGCATACAATTAATTATTAACAATGTATTAAATATTAATAAATATTAATGCAATGCTTATTAATCAATAATATTCAGCGCTGTTAATCGATAAAAAAAATTAACTAATTAATCACATTTTCTTTGTAATTAATCGCAATTAACACAGGTAGGAAATTGAATAAAGTTATCAAATAGTCTGCACTCCATAAATAATAAATGAAATATAGATTAATCCTTATCAAAGCTACAATTTTCTCTGTTACCTTTGTTCTTTGATTAATGACAGACATCACAGCGACTGGTTTATTAGGCTGCTGTCACTTTAAGATCTGACGCGCCGTCACGCGCATCTCATTTTCCAACAGCTCTTTATGTACATTAAGACATTATTTAACTCATTTAAAGGGTTAGTTCACCCAAAAATTAAAATTAGCCCATGATTTACTCACCCTCCAGAGTTATATTAAAAATGTCCTGGCACTTCCCAGGTTTATAATGGCAGTGAATGTTGCTCTGTTTTTGAAGTCCATAAAAGTGCATCTATCCATCATATAACTGCTCCTACTTTATATGAGGCCTTCTGAAGCTAATCGATGCGTTTGTGTAACAAAAATATCCATATCTAAAACTTTATAAAGTAAATTATCTAGTTTCCGGCCGATCGCCTTTCGTATTCAACTTAGAGAAAAAGTGTAGCGCCCGCGCCTCTCACAGTTAAAAATGCTTACGCTACGTCTGACAACATTGCACACCAGTTACGCTCATCAGACGTAGTGTAAGCAACATTCACTGCCATTATAAAGCTTGGAAGAGCCTGGACATTTTTTATTATAACTCCAATTGTGTTCGTCTGAAAGAAGGAGGTCATATGGGATGACTTGAGGGTGAGTAAATCATAGGCTAGTTTTCATTTTTGGGTGAACTAAACCTTTTAAGACTGCTCTTATGAGAATACTTGATAAAAGGGGCATTTTGATTCTGTGTTATTGTTTGTTCAAGCGCGAAAGAGAGTCTGTGCACACAATTCTGGCACACTTCTTTCTGTGCGTTGTGTGTGTGTCAGGACATTCACAGACAGTGTGTTCTCTTCCGTCTTGTCACGCTTGAATGGTTTAAAAGCATTTGCATGAATAAGAGCGTGATCATATAATGTAACACTAGCCAAAGGATGACAGAATAAATGGATGCTGCGCTTATTGCGTTAAATATTTTTTACGTGTTAAACTGAAAAAATGTATAGCACCCGTTAATGCGCTAATAACATTATTAATTAATATTGCAATATGTAATAAATTAATTTCATTTACATTACATAATGTAATTTTTTTTTTTTGACAATTATACAAAAATATATCCATTTATCATCATGTATCGCCATTTATCGCACACAACCGAGGACACTAGAGCTTGTTTACATGCTTTTCACATAATTTCACCATTGAGCAGTGCTGTGAAGTTATTAAAGGAACAAACACCCTGGAATTAAGTGATTTTACAGACTCATATGCTCACGGGCAGGTTATAAAACGTGAGAAAGTCTTACTCTATATAGTTGAGGTGAGCATCAGACCAGTACAGCTTGTCATTGGTGTAGTCAATAGTGAGACCGTTGGGCCACTCGATCTTAGTAGTGATGATGGCCGACTTGTTATTTCCATCCATCCCAACACGTCCAATGAAGGCTTTGTCTCCCCAATCAGTCCAGTATACGTATCTGCACAAAGATGACATTTGATTTAAAAAAAAAGAAAAGAAGCTAAAATGGATTCCAACAATGTAAAGGTCACATAGCTTAAATGCGATTCATGGACCGATTTTTTGCACATTAAGACACAGCAAAGAATGTACTCTTGAAAGAAACTGCTTGTTTTTAGTGTCAATAACAAAATGCTTCAGATGTTTTATACTGCTTTTATTGAAAGTGTTTTTTTAACTTGCTGTATTATCTGTTGTTTCGGAAATGCCACTGAATCACAGTTACAACTGCCGGTAAATTACTTGGGATAACATGAATAAATGAATACATTTACAAAGACAGAATGATGAGAAAGGCTAATAATATTGTATGTGATTACACACACCCGTTGGCATCTCATTTTAAATTACTGCCATCTAGGCGTTGCTTCTGCCCACCCCTTCTGACCAAGAACAGATCCAAATTCTCTTTTGTACCACAAGCCATAAAAGCCTTAAATCAGTCAAAATAATCTAGATGTCCAGCTGGCCTGGTCAGATGCAGGGGTGTATAGTGTATCACATTGTATTGTATTGTTGTATTATATGTCCGATGTCCTGTTTATGTAGTGCCTAGCGATTGTGCCGCAAACCCAATTGCCCCACGGGGACAATAAAGTAATCTACTACTACTACTACACCTTATAGTTAAAATCAAATTTTAAGAGTTAAATCCTGTTCTGTTCACACAGAGTTAATCACCTGAATTCTACAACCAAACTCACTCCTGAAAAATGAAAAACAAAAATTTGAATAACTCCATATAGCGTGTAGAGAACCGAACTGAACAGCTGTTAATTGGCACCATATCGGTTAGATCTAAATTCAACATGTTGTTGTTTTTAGTGTGGTTCAAGTTTCTAATCCTTTTAAATACTATAGACTCATAATATTGGCCAATGCCATAACCCAAATTAAATCAAGAACAATGCATAATGATAGAGTTGTTATATTTTATAATATTTTATTATTAAAAAAATTGTTATTATCGAAATTACATTGTGTTATTATAAATTATTATAAATATTTGTATTAATAATAAACCAATAGTAAAGAAATGCTAAATATAAAAAACATGACATACACACATACACACACACACATATATATATATATATATATATATATATATATATATATATATATATATATACATATACATATATATTATCCAATTTGATAATCTGGAATGTTTGTTTCGCATCGTTTTTCCACAATCCTATTAGAACACATCAGTTAAAGCTACACTATGTAACTTTTCCATCCACTAGAGGTCGCCTGTTCAAAACAAAGGCGTAGTTTGATGACGCCACGTTTGAGCGCAGAATCATGGGACATGTGGTCTTCACCTCACAGCCGGTGGAAAACAGTCAGGATAGGACTCGTGCAGAAATGATGTTCATGGATGCGATTATTAACATTACTGTAGTGAAGCAGAGCAGGACTGAGTGTTGTGTAGCTGAGCAAGGCCGCATGAGCGATTGAAGAGTGGGACTGTTATTATGGCATAATCGCAGGCGGGACTTTTATTATGACACGGTTGCCGGCGCCACTTCCTCTTTTCCAATCATGAGTATGAGGTAACGCAACTCTGTTTATCGTATTAGATATATCTGAGTGTGTTGAAAAGGAAGTTATGACGTTTGCTCGGCGGCTGCTATGGCACTTGTTCACACTGCAGTGAGAGTAAAGTGTTTCACTGAATAAAACCGGAAACCGAGGGTGACGCAGATATGACGCAATCGACAGGCGACTCCCTCAAACGCATAGCTCACACGTCCCGGTTCCTTGGTTAAAATAGCAATTTCTCACGATTTACAAATAGTTGGAAACATTTGGGATATTCTAAGTACTCAATAGGGAGGTGACGGTGAGGAAATTTTCCCACCGGTTAATTGATGTGTGACAACACCGGTAATACCGGTATCACCGGCGGAGGCTTTTAAATCACTAATTCTATCTAACCGAAAGTAACATGCACACGACCGCTCTGAACTGAAAACGCGCCAGTGTTGCGTATTCACACACCGTGAATGACAGCTCGTCTGTAAATGCACGCTCTGTGAGACCATGGGTGCGTCTCAATCAGTTCCCTAGTTCAGTAGTCAGGGCACTGATCAAGCATTGATCAGTCTATGATTGAGATGCACGCCATGAATGAATAACAGTTCGTCCGTAAAGCCTCGTTTATACTCGACGCGCCCGCTCGAGCGCGAGGGTGCGCGCGGCAAAAAGAAATGCGCGCAGTCAGCGTAGCGGAGGCTCGCAATGCGGAGCCAGGCGAAAGTAAACAATGCGCGCTCGGTGCGGCCGTGCACATTTAACTTTCGGTTTTGAATTAGCGCCAATTCGGCTGCGGGTTGCTTGAATTGTGGGTTCATTAGCCTATTATTTTTAATGAAAAACACAACAACAAAACAAATGACAAACTCCCTTAAATAGGCGCTTTTACGTTTCGCTTTGAAACCAAATCTTCCGCGATCATCTCAGTCAGCTGCTCACTCTTAAATCTGATGAATGACTCCTGCCGCTGCCGAGACTCACGGTCGGATCCTGCTTTATTAAGCAGATACGTTCAGTTTTTATTTGTATTGTCTGTTCTCTAACTGAACTAAATTATTTTATTACTATAAAAAAATCAAAAAGACGGTGGGCGGTGCCACGGTGGGCAAGTGATGTAACCGGTGTTGAGTCTGGACACCGGTAACACCGGCAACACCGACTATCGTAGCAAGCCTAGTACTCAACTGAACAAAATATATAACACTGGCCTAGTGGTTTCTGGATATTTTACTGCAAAAATCCTACATAGTTCACCTTTAACAACTACAGATTTAGGCAACTCCTGTATTTATATTTTCTGGCTATCACCAGACCAAGCTCAATTTAAGATTGAACATTGGTCTGGGGAGTCTGCTCTGTATTTTTACTGCACAGGAGGCGTGACAAACAAGCATAATTCAAATGACTCCGTATGCAAATTGGATAGTCCTTCAACCAGACCACAAGAGGCGTGATCAACAGGCATCGATCCATCGCTTCTCTATCCGTCATCGTGTTAAACCCGCCAATAGCGCGCCAGGTGGATAAGCCCGTCTGTGATTGGTTCCCGCAAAAGTGTCATAGAAGCAATAAAAATAAATGTACAGGTTTCCAGATTGAGCTGCAGGGCGAAATCAAATCACCGGCAGATCAGGCTGGGTTTACCCAGTCTAGTATTTATATCTCACTACTAAACTTTTTCAATGTGCACATGGTCACAAAGTTATTTTTCCATAGGAAATTACTTCTATCATTGGTACACTCACCCAAACTTCGGGTGCAGCACAATGGCTCTGGGATGCCCAAAGCAGTATGTGTTATTAACGTCCACACAGTGCTCTGCCAACTTCCTCACAAACCGCCCATCCAGCTCCGACACTTTCATGCAGTTGAGAAAGCTGTCGACCCAGTACAGCTTCCTCCCGACCCAGTCAACCGCCAGGCCTTCTCCATGCAAAACCCCGTTCACCACCACCTCTCGGCCCGTCCCGTTAAAGAACATCCGCTCCAACACCCTCCGACTCACATCAATCCAGTACAAGCGTTTGTCCACGCGGTCAAAGTCCAGGGCGACCACGCTGCTGAGGCCTTGCAGAATGAGAGAATAGGCCTCGCCATCCGTAGAGAGATTGCGCAGATAGTAGCGATTGCTAAAGATCAGGTAGGGGGTGATGTTGCTGTTTTGCCTGCAGCTGCGGCCATCGGGTTCACGGAGGAAGCCTGGCGCGCACTTGCACACGTACGAGCCAATGGTGTTCTCGCACACCTGGCTGCACACGCTGGGCGTGACGAGGCACTCGTCCACATCGTCGCACGTTTTGTTATCGGACATGAGACGGTAACCGGGACGGCAGGTGCAGATGAAGCTGGTAAGTGTGTCGGTGCAGTTGTGGTCACAGTGATGCATGGATGGGTCTGTGCACTCATTGATGCCTGAAACAACATATAGACAATCAGACAGGTGCATCTTAAATTCAGGGTAATAATGCATTTTGTAAGGCTGTCAGTCAATATAAACTACTGGTCAAAAGTTTTGAAAGAAGTTTAGTATATGGAAGCCTGTTTCGGCCACTGAATAAAAAATAAAAAAGGTAATTGCGACTTTATAACTCGCAATCAGGGCTGGACTGATAATCTGGCATACCGGGCATTTTCCCGGTGGGCCGATGCACTTTGGGCCCCAAAATACAAGGTTATTTATTTATTATGCCCCATCATGCAGGGACAGCGGCCCATTGGTTTGTCTTCTGAATTGACAGGCCAAAGCGATAGAGACCTCCCCTCCTTCTCCATATTAGGCGCTGTTTTTTTTTTCTATTGATTGCATGGGAAACTGCAAAAGGCGAATATCCTGACGAACGTGCGCTGCGTTTCTGCTGCTCTATGAAGTGATGAACGCCACTTTGACTTAAACTTAGTTTTATACAGTCGTGTGATATATGGGAACATTACAGGTTCTGTGGTGAATCAGCTGAAAACAGCCGTGACCATGTAAATACATGACGAGGTAAATTGGAAAACGCCAGTACACACAACTGCAAACTTGTCAATCTAGCACCACCACACCTTTATAATAATTTACCTTGCAGCTTACAGTGAAGAATTTACAGTGTTTTGGCAGAAATTTATTTATTAAAAATGTTGCTATTATTACTTACATTAGCCTAAATATTGCAGAATATAAATCACTTTTATAGTGGCTGTTTTTACAATGTGTTTAGAATATTTTTATATATTTTTTTTTTTTTACAAATTCAATAGTTTATTATTTTTTTTACTTATTTTAGAAACCATATACCCACGGTAATGAGGAGCATGGATTTACCTGTGACTACCATGATCTTACAGTTAAACTATAAATAAAATGTCATTAGTTTTTTAGCTTTAAAGCCTGGATCCCATGAATTAAGGACAAAGCTTTTTTCTCTTTAAATGTTTTATGAACTTTTTAATAGTTCTAAATAAACTGAATTAAATGTTATTTCAATGAGCGCCTCATGAAAGATATATATCAGTGTCTTACATTAATTAGGTGTTAATTGTTTTTATAGGGGTAGTTCAACCCAAAATGTGATAATTTACTCACCCTAATGTCATTCCTGAATGAATTTCTTTCTGTGTAACATAAAAGAAAATAATTTGAGTCTGTTTTTTTGTCCATACAATATTCAATGGTAGTCAAACCAAAATGGGTTGGTTGCCAACATTCTTTAAAATATCTTCTTTTGTGTTTCACAGAAGAGAGTAAGTCAAACAGGTTTAGAACAACTTGAGGGTGAGTAAATGCTGATTTTACTTATGAATAAATTTAATAGCAGTAAATTTTATTTAATGCATCCTAGCTCAAAATCAGTGCTTTACTGTCAAGTGCATTTCTGTGTGACAAAAGTGCAATATTAAATTTGTTAACTGCATTTGCAGTAAATTCAATAATATCCATCATTATTTGTCCCTGTCCTAGTTGTATTTATTTACTCGAATTTAAGGCCCTAACCCCAGCAAAAATGTACACAGGGAACTCATGGGCCGGATGGGCTGGGTTTGTCCAGGGCCGAATTTTAGCCCCAGTCCAGCCCTGCTCGCAATTGCAACTTAATATCACGCAATTCTGATTGCCAGATGTAAATTCACAATTGCGAGATGAAGTCGCAATTTTTTATTCTGTGGCGGAAACAAGCTTCCATATTATTATGCTCATCAGAGTTATAATATATTTTAAAATGTAATGTATACTGTAATTATCCCAGTCTTCAGTGTCACATGATCCTTCAGAAATCATTCTATAATGCTGATTTGCATATTATAATGCTGACAAACATTTCTTATTATTATCAATATTGAAAACTTGTAAAACTTGGAAACTGTGATACACTACCATTCAAAAGTTTGGGGTAAGTAGGATTTAATACTTTTATTTAGCAAGGATGCAATAAATTGATCAAAAGTGACAGTAAAGACATTCATAATACTCATATTTCATATTTTCTTTTGAACTTTCTATTCATCATCCTCAAATATTAAGCAGCAAAAACTGTTGTTGACTCAAGAATGAAGTCACGAATGAATCATTCAGTGTGATTTGTAAACCGATTTAACAAGTTTACTGAAAATAATCATTCACATAATAAAAGTTCATTCACAAATCTGACATCACTATTACCTCACAATGCATGTGGCAATTTCTTCAGTTCGATATGTTTTTATGAAATGGATGAAAAATAGAATATAATGCTAGGGAATGTAGTGAAGTAAAAGTAAATGTTTCCCAAAATACAGAATACTTGAAAAATGTATTTAAGTAAAGTAAAGATATGAAAATGCTTTGTTACTGTCCACCACTGGAAACAAGAGGCAGTCCCCTAAATGAAATCCGATCACAAGTGGTCACATGACACAGTGCTTACCACAGCCTTTCTCGTCACTGTTGTCGTTGCAGTCATCATTCCTGTTACTGTCACACACCTCGCTGATCGGCACGCAGTTCCCGTTTTCACAGCGGAAGTCTCCAGGTGGGCAGGTGGGCGCTGGAGTCCTGCACAGGTGATCCAGCTCGTCAGATTCATCCCCGCAGTCGTTGTCCCCGTCACAGATGAAATCCCGCGAGACGCAGCGCCCGTTCTGACAGGTGAACTGGTGTTGTTGGCATGGCTGATAGGTGCAGCCCTGTTCATCACTGCTGTCTCCACAATCATTACGACGGTCACACCTAGTAGACACGAAACGCACATCAGGGATTTATGGGAGAAACTGCTGTTTATTCTTGGAACCAATGTTTTTATTGACACCAAAACAATGTTTACATCAAGTAAGCCTTGTATAAACACTGTAAATTCATCATAAATAGAAAAAAGAGCATCAAATGGTTGATATTCAAATGTAGTTTATTGACCATGCAGTTTTTATGGTGTCAAAAACTGATGCATCGATACTCGAAACCACGATCAGCAATGCAGCGATTGGCTGGCGGCAAGACAGCAATGTAATGACATCATATAATTAAAAAAGCCACCTGCTAAAAAATTTTAAATAAATTCTGGACCTTTATAAGGAAACAAACAAAACGATCAAACCAACATAAAAGTTATAATAGATAAATGTGAAATGTGTGTTTAAAACCCCCCCCCCAAATGATTCCCAATTATTTATATTCATGATTTTATAGTATTTGTACAACCTTTACATTTTTATTTCAATGTTGTAATTAGCAATTCATAAGTTTTTTTAATTAAATTTGAAGCAGATTTGTTACGTGACAGCATTAATTCAAGTTTCTTAAGGGTCAAGATCAAGTTATCTGCTTCTCCTGCGCTGCATCAAACATCCCATAATATCCGTCAACACTCAAATTAATGCACGGCTCAGAGTAACTGTACAGCACATGTGTAAGACTCCAATAAAATTATAAAGCAATTATTCTATCAAAAATAAATCTCTCAATCAAGTGGCTTTATATTATACACAACATTATAATATTATTTTAAAATATCATATTCATTTTTATATTATTTTTATTATTGTTATTATTTAAAATTATTATTGCCCCTGGTTCAGTAAGGAACTCTTGTAATAAAGTAGCAGTGGCTGGGACACATTTTAACTATCAAGGCCACTTAAAAATATGCAATCTAATAAAAGCTGCTCCAGAGCAGGTTTAAGCTTTCGGACCTTGAAAAACCAAACAATCCAAGATCATGCCAAATCGTCAACAATCAAATTCAGCTAACCAAGTTAGCGACGTACGAAGAATAGACCCCAGTTCTGCATGTTAGTTATCCGAAACTTCAACATTAAAAAATCTGCATCATCAATAAAAAGCAATATTTGTCTCTCTACTATCTCTAACTTTAGCACCATGAATGAGCTTCTCTTATCTACACATAAATTGCCTGTGAGGAGGTTGCATTCTTTGCATCTCTTACAATACATCTGCAGCCTTTTTTGCTTTACATGCAATTCTAACCTGTAGGAGTTGCGGATGCAGAGGCCGTTGTTGCAGGTAAACTCGTTGGCGGAGCAGGGCCTACGAGTGCAGTTCTGGTGCTCATCGAATGCGTCCGAACAGTCAGCGTCTCCGTCACACACCCAGTCCCGCGGGATACACTTCCTCTGAGGAGGCCTGTTATTTATACAGGTGAACTCTTGAGGAGAGCAGGTGCGATTAGCTGCGTGTTTGAGACGAAACAAGAGGCCAGAATTACTAAAATTATACAATTTTGTAAACCATTTATGTTCAAATCAACGTAACATTTGCAAACAAATAGTGTGGCTGTGAATTCCATTACGGCTCTGCAGCAAAACTTTGGGGGCTGACTACCTAGACAGCATTTTAAGGCATCACAGGTTCCAATGCAATGGATGTTCCAAACAAAAGGTGAAAGGCTTATGCTGCGTTCTCATAAGATACCTTATTCTGACCAGATTCGAATGCCTCCTTCATATCACACAGAAAACTATACAATAATGAACTACAAGTTTAGTGAAAAAAATTGTCCAAGATGGCAGATGAAGTGAGAGTAATGTAGACAATATTAAATAATATTTTTCACATTGACTGCATTAATACATTTCATTATTAAATAACATTTTCATTATTTATTAATGAATTAGTGGAAAAGTTTATCCAAGATGTCTGACGAAGGGAGAGTAAAGTAGACTATATTCAATTATAATAATTGTATTAAGCATATATATATATTTATATATATTATTAGATAAAGAAAAGTGGAATAGAATAAAAATGGACTATAATATTTGTGAAGGATATATATTTTCATGCTTTTTTTGTCATACATCATGAAGTCAAACAACAGTAAGTAAAATCTCAATACGAACTCATCAAATTCTTCTATATTATCGATCTATCGATTCACATTCAATTTACAGCTCTTTCATCTTATGGTATGCCAAAAATTAGCTAATTTGTGTCTATTTTTACTCCTCCTATGGAAATGTTTGAGACTTTTTTGATACTTCAATTGAAAACTCATCGGCTATGACAGGGCAACCTCTGGAGAACTGGAGAGGACAGAGAGTGTTTAAGAGCTGATCCAGCGGGAGCAGTCATCTAAGACTCTCACAAAGCAGTGAGTGAGGCAGGAGAAATTAGGAATGCAGACTCCTTACACAGAGGCTTCAGACCTCAGCCACGAGCTAGAGATCCCCCATCCAATCAGCTGCCAGTGATTCTTGTGTGATTCTCAAGACCATGTTCTTCTTTCTTTATGAGAAGATAAATTATGAAAAGTGTTTTTTGTTCATTTGTTCTGAATTTATGAGAAGTGTTTTTTGTTATTTTTGAATAATTTTCATCAACAACATTTTTTCACTGACGAAAACGAGACGACAACTAAATAAAAAACAAAAAATATGACGAAAACCTATTGACATTTTTGCCAATGAATAAAAGTGAGGCGAAAATGTTAGGGAGGGACAATTTGGGAAATGCTCCAGTATGAACTGATGTCCTGTGTGGTAGATGCTGGATACATTTGAATTGTAACATGCTGATCAACTCGGCGGGACATAATTAGGCATTCACTTGCTGTATGTCTCAGAAAACTTTCAAAAAAGTGTGGGACAGTGGGAGAAAGAGTAGAGCAGGCATCTGGATAAATCTTTAAAAGTGTGATGACACGAAAGAGAGCTCAATTCAGTCCGGTTTTCTTTGCGAGCACAGAAAGCCGCTTCTCAGACGTTAACGCACGAGAGCTAAGAGCACAGAGCTTTCTTTCACGTCTTTTCATGCTTGAAATACACAAAATTACGTCAAAACGTCCCTTAAGATATATATATTTACGTAAATGCAGTCGGTTATGTCTTAAGTGAACGTAAACAGTTGGGAGAATATCGGCCGTGTATCAGTGTATTGGATCCGTGTATTCGGTCTTTAGCTGTATTTTGGGACTTAAGCTTATTCATTGTATCCCCCAGAGTTAGATAAGTCCATACCATTCTCATCTCCTTGCGTGCCACAGCTCTG
This sequence comes from Gobio gobio, assembly GCF_949357685.1. Taxonomy (NCBI): domain Eukaryota; kingdom Metazoa; phylum Chordata; class Actinopteri; order Cypriniformes; family Gobionidae; genus Gobio; species Gobio gobio. The sequence goes on along the minus strand of NC_137103.1, from coordinate 50,528,510 downwards.
TCTGACGCACCCACCGCTAGCCTAGCTTAGCACAAAGACTGGAGGTAAACCTGCTGCGTCGGTCTTAGTACATGATGTAACTATACACATCACAACATGTTGGCGTTATTTTGTCACTTATTGAGCAGTAGGCTAGCTGGAGCCGTTTACCTCCAGTCTTTGTGCTAAGGCTAGTGGTGGGTGCGTCAGACAGAGTTATGGCACGCACGGAGACTTATCTAACTCTGGGGGATACAATGAATAAGCTAAAGTCCCAAAAAGTAGGCGTGTTCCTTTAAAGTAACAGCAGTCTCATAACCTGCTGCTTTCCGTAATTAATGCTAATCAAACAACAAAAGAAAAAGAAAAAAATCACTCAATGCTTTTGACTGAATAACTTTGAACTAAAACTAAAACAATTCAGATGGTTAAAATATGACTAAAACTTAATGGCATTTTAGCCATAAGATTATGCCTAAAAGTAACAAAAAATTTGCAGTCAAAATTACTGCCACCAGCACCCTAATACACTTATGGACTGAGAGAGACGAGAGAACAGAGAGGAGGAAAACAGGTGCAGAGAGGAAGGACTAGAGAAGAGAGACGATACAAGAAGACAAAATGTAGCCAAAAAAAGGATGAAACAATTAGGCCTGGTTTCACAGACAGGGTTTAGATTAAGCCAGGATTAGGCCTTAGTTAAATTAGAACATTTAAGTAGCTTTTATAAACGTGCCTTAGAAACATTGGTGTGCATCTTGAGACAAAACAATGGCACTGACATAGTTTAAGATATGCCAGTTCAAGTTGTTTCAGTTAAAACAGCTCAAACATGCATTTTAGTCTGGGAAAAGCCTAAGCCTTGTCTGTGAAACTGGGGGGGAAATAATAAAAAAGTTAGTTTGTAGTAACTTGGTTAGTTTGTTTGAAAAGGTGGTCTTGGGTTCATAAATAAGAATAAATAATTACAGCTAAAATATTACATTGTATAAATAAATAAGAGATTCAAGAATGTAAATTATATTATATTATATTTAGTGCTGGGCAAGCGATTAATCGCATATATATAAACAAACACTCCTTCATGTATATATTTAAGAAATATTTTCTTATAATATTGCCTTTCCTGTAGCTCAAACAATAAAGTGTGGCACTAGCAATGCCAAGGTCATGAGTTCGATTCCCAGGGAAAGCAAGAACTGACAAAATGTAAAAATGTGTACCTTGAATGTAAGTTGCTTAGGATAAAAGGGTCTGCCAAATGCATAAATGTAAATGTATATACTATATATATATTTTATCTTGTAAATACATATTTTATTTATAAATATAACATGTTTTTCTTAAATATATACAAGCATGTGTGTAGTGGATTCGAGGCGAATTCAGGTTTGGACCGAGCAGTACTGACCACAGTTGTGTCTCTCGTCCTCATCGCTCATATCCCCACAGTCGTTGTCTCCATCACAGATCCAGGACGAAGCGATGCACCTTCCGTCATCGCAGCGGAACTGCTCAGAGTTGCAGGTCCTCACCATGGTGGCTGTAGGGATCAAACACACCGCAGTGAGCCACGGATCAAGAAGAAGCAGAAGAGCGACCTGCCCGAGGGCCATGTCTCACTCTGATCTCAGAGGGAACTAAGGAACATGCGGCCTACGTAATCCATTTAACCATTAAATCCCATCCTGAACAGCCAGAAACGTGGCTGAGGGCTTGGATTCCACAGGCAGAGGAATTCTGGGAGAGAATAAGCATTCCTCTCTCTAGTGTCCCGTTTGAACAAAAGACACCGAGGGGTGCTGTGATTAACGGGACAAAAGCGAGAGGATGGGGCAGTGTGTGTGAGAGGAGGGGGCAGAGAATGTCAAAGGAAGGGCCGGTGTCTGTGTGAGGGCTTTTCTGCTGAACGTCACTTTGGAGGAATGTGACACACAATAGAGGGCTGGCCTGACCACTGGCATCATAGACACACACCCAAATACACCAGACAGTTAAAGGCACTTCAGATACCACTGAAGTGTCATTCAGAAAAGCAAACCTTTTTCATATTATTGTAGCTTCTAGTTGTTTGATATCATTGGTCATTCCTGAAATATAGCACGTTTTAGTTTATAACACTTATATTTCTATAAGGGTATATCAGACTATAAGATAAATCCTTGTATTGTAACAAAAACCTATAAATGATCAATTTATAAAGAGATTATTTTTGAAACACTTCTGTTAAAAAAAAAGATTAAAAAAAAAAGTTACATTTCCTAAAAAATAAACATAAGTTGGGGGTGCCAAAAATGACAACATCCACACCAAAGTAGTGAAATAATTTAAAATTCAACCCTATATTCACTTAACTGTGATAAATGAAAATGATCTAACACACTCCCGTTTAGAGTTCTCTTAGAGTTTTCTTAAAATAAAATAAAAAGATATTAATACTTTTATTGAGCAAGGATGCATTAAATTAATCAAAAAGGACCATAACGACATTTATTAATGTTACAAAAGATTCGTATTGAATTTGCTGTTATTGAACTCAAAGATTTCATCAAAACAATGTGGCACGATTTCCACAAAAATATTAAACAGCACAACGGAAATATGTTCAACATTGAAAATAATAATAATTGTTTCTTGAGCAGCAAATCATCATATTAGAATGATTTCTGAAGCATCATGTGACACTGAAGACTGGAGTAATGATGCTGAAAATTTTTAATTGTAATTGTAATAATATTTAATAAAATATATAAAATATTTCTTATTTTATTTTATCAAATAAAAGCAGCCTCTTTCAAAAACACAAAAAAAGTATACCAAAACCCCAAACTTTTGAACAGTAGTGTATGATATCTAATATATTAAGATTACCTACATTTTTGGGACATAAAAATACATTGCATAGCAGGAATCGCCCATATATCAGTTTTTCACAAACTTTCTGATGTAGGCTATTGAATAAATTAAAGCAAACAAAATTATAAAGTAAATCCTTATTGAACCTTATTGATGCAAGGGTCTAAACATCATAAATAAATAAAAATATGCATTTGTATGGTCATTTACACTAGCAAAATACAAGAAAAAGAAGCTCTGAGACTCACAAAAACCTACAGTCTTTTGTGAGGGCATTTTTCACAGACATGGCAAATTGCCACACACATGCTGGTCTGAATTACTACATTTTTAGTTCTGTTTCTGCCTACTCAACCAGTTTCTTGAACACAACGTCAGCCTCATCTTTCCACTGTTTGACTGCATGCATCACCAGTGGAGCGTAACATGAGGGGTTGGGGGGGCAACATCATTTCCCTGCAACTTCAATGCCCTCCATTACCATGGTAACCAATGAGGCAGGATACCCATCATTAACTCACCACCCAAAAACATGGCCAACGGTTTCCCTTGATAAACACAGCTTTATCCTCACATCACAGTGTTTTCATAGTTTTTCCCCCAGTAAAGTGGTTCATACAGGGTCCAAAATGTACCTGGACGAATGCCTGATAAAAAAATGATATATATATATATATAGCTGTATATATAGTTATGTGTAGTACTTACTGCAGGTAGTGGGCTCATCAGAACCATCATTACAGTCTGTACCACCATCACAGTACCAGTGCCCGGGAATACAGCGTCCGCTCGAACAGCGAAACTCATTCTGGGAACATGTAGATGTGGCTGAGGAGTGAAGAACACAGTTGGTTAGAGATAAACCAACACTAAAGCCGAGGGTTAAATCAATCAGTCAGCCTTAAATTACAAACATGGGTCACTTTTCCCCTTATTTTTTTTCCATTTTTACAAACTTTATAACTATATCAGGAATTAACGTGAATGTGTTGGGTCGTTTGAACACCTTTATAATGATCATGTTAGTTGATATAACGCACCATGAGTTTGCATTGCAGTTCAGAGGATCTGTCGGATTTACATCACTAGATTCATAAATTTTTCACAAAATACATACAAGTAAATGTCCAGTGAACTGGGAGAAGAATAGAGTAAACTTTATTATTTCATACACAATGTGTATCTGATATGAATAAAACACTTCTAACTACAGCATCTAACTAAAATAGAACTATTACTTTTTTGTAATTTTGACAATTATGTCACTGAAATTTTCATATTTTGTATTACTATTAAAAATATTGGCATTCATTTTATAATAAATAATAATTTTATATTATTTAATATAATACAGAAACAACATTTTACATAACATTAGCTGTGCATGGTAAACCATAGAACATTAAAGGGATAGTTCACCCAAAAATGTAAATTCTGTCATTAATTACTCACCCTCATGTCGTTCCAAACCCGTAAGAATTCATCTTCAGAACACAAATGAAGATCTTTTTGATGAAATCGGAGAGCTTTCTGACCCCTCAATTGACAGCTATTTAATTAACACTATCAAGGCCCAGAAAGGTAGTAAAGACACGATAAAATAGTCCATGTGACTCCAGTGGTTCAACCTTAATTTTATGAAGTGACGAGAATACATTTTGTGCGCAAACAAAATAACGACTTTATTCAACAATTTCTTCAAGCCTGTGTCAGACTCTTACGCTGTTGACGTAGTGTAAACAGTGCAGCGCTTCTAAGTTATACGGCAGAACAACTTGTGTGCACGCTTCGTGGTGCTCACGTGAACAGCGTCAGCCAATGGTAAGCCGCCAATGGGGACCAGCATTTTTTTGGCTACCTACATATTAAAAAATATCTTCTCTTGTGTTCAACAGAAGAAAGAAACTCATACAAGTGTGGAACAACTTGAGGGTGAGCAAATGATGACAGGATTTTCATTTTTGTGTGAACTATCCCTTTTAACTCAAATTAAAAGTTGAATTTATGAACCTAACCAACAGGAGCGAGGGAGAGGGTGGGATGGGGAAACTCACCACAATGCGTCAGGCTCTCATCACTGTTGTCTCCGCAATCATTATCTCCATCACACAGGTACGAGCGTGGGATGCAGATGTTGGTGGTCTGGCATTTGGTGTGCTCTGGCTGGCATGTCCTCTCAGCTGTGTTTTATAACAAGGAGAAGCCGTTATGAATAGCTTAAAATCAATTTATGAGACTATATCATATAAACGCTTGTAAAATTAGGCTGTTTATAGTTGAAAAGCAACTTTTGTAACATACCACAGTTCTGTTCATCTGATGTCCCGTTGTCGTAACAATTGTTAATTCCATTGCAGACATATTCCCGTGCAATGCAGCGACCATTATTGCAGCTGAACTCGGTGTTGGGGTCGCAGGGGAGGAACAGGCAGGTTGTCTCGTCGCTGTTATCGCCGCAGTCATTATAGTGATCGCAGCGGTAGTGATACGGCACGCAACGGCCATTTCCACATGTGAACACGGTGGGCTCGCAGGTGTGAAATGCTGCCATGCACAGATAATAAAAACAATCATGTTGACAAGCAGAAAATGCTGAATGAACTAACAGGAACTAGTGGAACTCACCGCCTACCTCCTCTATCTCTCTATTTAGTTTACCTGAGAGTGAAATGAATGCTGCCGCTTGTGGGACTGCATGTCAAAGAGAGAGCGGTGCATTGTAGAAGAGGTTAGTATGTTTATGAATGGTTATTACATTTTGTCTAGTCTAAGACTACTGTTCCAAATCCTAGTAAGCTGCCTTGGTGTCTGCTGACTCTGAAATTATTTGAATAAAAATTGCCGTTAACATGCTAAGCTAACAATTTCAGTGCACTGATAAGCATAAACCCAGTTAACAAAAATGTATTCTAAGAATGTTTCGCAATTGTTTCCATTAAAGGGGTACTTCACCGCTGGAAAGATGAATGTGAAATTATTTTAGAAGTTGGTGCCTTCTAGACTGAGAAAAGCCAGAAAATGTATTTTTGGCTCATATGGATGAAAGACAACAACTCCCAGAATGCACTTGCTTCACTGCTTACAAGGCCACTCCCAAGCCACGCCTACCGGTTACATCACTTGCCCACCGCGGCACCACCCCACTGTCGTGTTCATTTTTATAGAAATAAAATAATTTAGTTCAGTTAGAGAACAGAAACTACAATTAAAAACTGAACGTGTCTGCTCAATACAGCAATACGAGCCGAACGAGAGTCGCAACACAAACACAGCAGGAGTCAGATCTCCGCAAGATGATCGCGGAAGATTTGGTTTCAAAGAATTGGTGCTAATTCTAAACCGAAACTAAAATGAGCACGGCCGCCCGGCATTCATTCACGGCCGCATTATCATTCACTCACGGCCTCAAAGTCAGTCAAGGTGCGTGTCCAGTTTTCAGTTCATGCCTATGGAAGCTTAACTTCCATAGGAATTCATTGAGAACACTCGCTTTGCTCCGCACCGCTCCATTATGAATGCCCGAGCGGCCGTTTGCATTTACATTCTGTGACTGAGATCCCACCCCTATGGGCGGGTTGAAAACACACGGAACTAACTCCTACTACTGGCTGTAGTCTCTAGCCTCTGGCCAAATAAGCCTCCGATAACGATATTTGCATCATCTGAGGCTTTTTTTTCTCAGGAATAAAATACATAAATCTCTAATAAAGGATATGAGGGGGGGGGGGGGGGGGGGGGCACGATCATTCAAATATAATACCGGGTTTGTACTGATACAAAGCTTAATGCTAATCCCTGAAGTACCCCTTTAAGTTATGAAAATGTTATTTCTGAATGTTCTCTGAACATTCGAAACGCCCATTTTCCCAGTTTCAAAATACATTTCCATAAAATCCTTATTAGATTTGTATCTGTTTTTCAGTTCTGAATTAATTCTAATTATATTTATGATCAACATGAATTGCATTGATTTTTGCATGTAGCTTGTTGCAATGCGTTATGGCATTATTGTCTCTGCAAAACATACATGTGGTACTGCCTTAGAATTTGGCCAAAAGAAGGTGCCTAAAAAAGCAGCAAAATCATGTTAACTAACTATGTAGGCAGAACACAAGGTTTTGGAACAAAGCTTTTATCTACACGTGAATAGAGGTAAGCAAGAATACACACCAAAAACGAAATTACTCTTGGATCCTGGAGCAAGAGATTTGAGCAGATTGTGCAAGTAAGAAAAAAGCAAGAACAAATATGTTAGTGAAAGATAGCGCCGCAGTGCAGGAGAGGAAAATTCATTCACTGGCAAACAGAGATGGTCAGTCAGTGACGGAAAGACTTAAACATAGATATTGTCAACATTATGCTAAGTTATGCACATGCAATATCAATTTTAAGTTAAAAAGTGCATCATTAATTGTCAGTTTGGGTGAATTCCTCTTGAAGTGAGCACTCTAAGGGTCTTAAGCATTGCGGCCTCATATTAGCACATTTGGCACACCATTTATGAATCCTCTGGCACATATTCTGAATCAATAAACTGTATCTACATAATACTGAAAAGATTTGAAGTCCTCTGTACAAGATGACAACATGTAAGCAGCAATGCATCTCACCGCACACTCTCTCGAGTTCATCACTGCCATCCCCACAGTCATCATCGTTGTCGCATTTCCACTGGGCGCGGATGCAGCGGCCGTTCATACAAGTAAACTGTCCCGACTGGCAGCGTGTCCCATTGTCAGGGATGCAGTATTTGTTGTCGGCCAGATACCAGCGGCCCTCGGCGGGACACTGACACTCTGCTCCCTGAGGGCCTGATGCATTTTAAATCAAAGTGCTTAATTTCACAATGTATGCGTATTAAAAATATTAAATTTTAAAGATACTATACAAATTATATTGATGGTATAATTTATATATATATATATATATATATATATATATATATATATATATATATATATATATATATATATATTATATATATATATATATATATATATATATATATATATATATATATATATATATATATATATATATATATATTTACACAATATATTTTTGTTCAAAATAGATGTAAGCTCTGTTCCAAAACCTAATGAGCTGCCTATGTAGGCATCATAATGTGCACTCCAGAGCCAAAGATAATCCAAAAATAATTAAATTCTAAGGCAGAATCACATGTTGAGCTTCTGCCTATGTAGAGTGCTCTAAATGAGTCAACCAATGAGGTTTTATTTCAGTACACAGCAATGCAGCTCACTAGGTTTTGGAACAGAGCCTTTAGAGCAGGGGTCTCCAAACTCGGTCCTAGAGGGCCGCTGTCCTGCAGAGTTTAGCTCCAACCCTAAATAAACACACCTGAACCAGCTAATCAGTGTCTTATGCTGCGTTCCAGTTAGGTTTTTGAGCCTGTAAGTTACAACTTCAAACCACGACTCGCAACTTTGTAGCGTTCCAGGCAAAGTCACGCCAAACTGCCTGAGCTCAAGGAATCGTGTGGTAGCTAGATGTAAACAAAGCATGGCGGACCGTATGAGGCTTATGCTAAATTTACAATAATTTCTATCACCAAAGGTGCTTACTTACTTGCTAATTTGAGGGAAACGGAGGGGAAAAATGGCACACGGCAAGAGAAGCTGTTATACCTTTTATTTAACATTAATTGTATATTTGTCTCATAAACACCGCATCTGTACTTGGCTGTCATTGTTGTTTCGTGAGCTGTGTGACGTCAGATCTCGTAACTGGGAGTACATCGATCTAGTACGAGTTCACGGGTGGGAAGTCATGGGTTTGACTGACGTTCCAGTGCACTTCCACGGGTAGAAGGTTGTAAAAACACGGGTTACCGGTTGCCTGGAACGCGGCATTACAAGGGCCTAGTAAGACACTGATTAGCTGCTTCAGGTGTTTAATTGGGGTTTGGAGACCCCTGCTTTAGAGCATAATGGCTTTAATTTTTTTGAAATGTGAACCTACCTGGGGTGCAAATATGGCTGCAACCCCCGTTGAATTGTTCGCAGGGACTGCTGCACTGCTGCTGTTTGCTGTTGGATAGCACGTGGATGTCCATGGGCCGTGATGGAAGGTTCTGTAGCATCACCCTCTGGTCGGACCCATCATGCTTGTTTGCACGGTAGATGCTGCGTGTGTTCCAGTCCGTCCAGTAGATCTGCTGACCATACACTGTCATTGCAAATGGGTAGATGGCGGTGCTTACGATGATCTCACGGTTACTGCCGGTGAGTGAGCACCTCTCAATCTTCTGTCTGCACGGAGAGAGAACACCAGGAAACCTTTCCTTAACATTATGTAGCACAAACAGTGCAGGAGAAGTGTTGCTAGGTAATAATACCAATAGTGTCTTGATATGAAACTATAGATCTTACAAACTGGCATCTGCCCAGTACAGCCTCTGATCGTCATAGTCCAGTGTCAGACCATTTGGCCACACCAGACTAGTGTTGACAATCTCTGTCCTGAAGTTTCCCCCCAGAGTCGCACGCTCTATCTTTGCGTTGGTTCCCCAGTCGGTCCAGTACATATACCTGACCCCATACAGAAATAGAAATGCATTTAAATTAAATGAGAAAATGGCTCATTAAACAACTAAATCACAGACCAACTGAATCACAGACTCACCCTCTACATGGATCGAGCATGATGGCTCTGGGTCTAGGCACCTGTGCTACAACAGTCCTCTGAGATCCATCCACTGCCATGGAGCTGATGGTCTGGTTAATGTAATCACTGTAATAGATCCTCTTATTGATCCAGTCATAGGCGATGCCATCAGGAGCTCCCAGATCTCCACAGAGAAGAAATCAAAGATATATAAACATTTGCTAGTAAAACATAACATGCAGTCTATTATATGTAGCAAACATCTATCTACTGCCTAGTAACAACCATAGCAAAAACCTCAACAATCGCGACACAACCAATTAGAACTCTTTAGAAATGCTTAGCAGTGCCCTGTACTTCTTTTTATCACTTTTATCACCCAAAATACCTTGGCAACAATCTAATAAGCAACCACAATGGCCCTGTCCCAAATAGCGCACTTGCACTTACGGTCTTGTGGACTTACAATGGCCGTCACATGCTTGTGATGACCGTAGGGCGTCCCATTGGTCATTTTAGGGCGTTTTCACACCTATAGAACGTTTGTTTGGTTTAATTGAATTTGTTACAATGTTTCATTTTCTTCTTGGCTCGGTTCACTTTCACAAGGCAACCTTTCAAAGCATACCAAAATGTGTTTATGCAAGTCACATGCAAGTACAGCTGTCCTCTTATTGGTCAGTGTTTCCTCTGCATCATCCATCATGATTGACAAGTTCGCTCCATGAGCTTAATGTGGCTTTATTTGTAACCGTTGAGAGTCAAACACTATACAAATGTAGCCGTCATTCCCACTTTATACTACATTCATATTTATACTGCAGCAAATGCATATTAATACTGCAGCGCTGTCTAGAGGTTGACTGCATCAAGACACGCAAACACTATACAAAGGTTATAATGCAGCTAGAGCAGGAATCAAAGCTTCATCGGGACTGCATTCTCGCATAGAGAAGCGCAATTACACAACATTTTAAGATGAAGAGGTGCTGTTTTGGTTTTAAACTGTGATAACTAATATGCTCACTCACAGAATCAGACACTACTGCTTTTTATATAGCACATTTTCTGTTATGAATTATAATACCATTTGGTTCGTTGGTCCGTTGGGTCGGATTGCTTTCATACCTCAAGCAAACCGTCCAAGAGTTTGCGTTTTGGTGCGGATCCAAGTGCGAATGTCGTATTTGCATATGCCTAAATGAACAAGGGAGAAAAGGCACCAGGTTCCAAAACAAAAGGTTTCAGATGGGTGCTCGCGAACACCCCCTTTCTGATCGATATGCGCCCTTGGTTTACACTTTTGCCGAGCCTGCACTGGTGCGAGCTCCGCAGCAGACTTATACCCGATAGCGACAGTGAAATATTTTTTTATATTTCTTCTTTAAGATATTGAGATAGGGGTGTTACAACATATTTTGTCATCGCATTACAAAAATGCAACAATATGTGGATAGTGACAATCTGTATTGTATATAGTTCACCCAAAATTTATATTTCTGTGTGAGAAAAAAATTTGTTTTAGTGTCAGTACTACATTTAACTACTTATATAATATTAAATATAATGTATAATAATGTAATGGGGGAATATTTGTGGGACCTGATAATGACAAATGTCTTATATTACCAGTAAAAAGTGGCCTAGGTTATTTTTAAATATATCTAGTGACAGAGTGAAAGCATATTCGTCTAAAATAATTCTGTATTTTCAGCTTCAGAATCATGAAAAATTTTATTTTGGTGTCACCGTTGTCCTGTGCATTGGGTTACCCGCACAAAGTCCAAGCCTGTTAATTTCCAACCACCAATGTAATACCAAACGTAGCATTTTAATCAACAGAACATTGTTTGTTAACATTTTACCATATGCCTTGGAATATCGCAATAATATTGTATCATGAGTTCAGTATCGTGATATGTATCGAATCGCGACATGGGGGTTACACCCCTACTCTGAGGTCTTAGAGGGCTTATCAGGGCTTCTCAGACTGCTTTTGCACATTTTTTTGCACAAATTCTACAGTGACAGAAGAAATACATGATCCCAAATTACTCCAGAACATTGTATCTGCTCCAGTTAAAATTCAAAATGACAATAACAAACATGTGCATTTGCTGCCTGTGAAAAAAAAACGTATCTCATGTGTTTTTTCTTTTTTATATTTCACATTAAAAGAACAAGTTGGCTTATATGGTAAATAAGATCCAAATAACCTCCAGACTGCAAACTAACCATTGTAAAATGTAAATGTCATGCAAGATACTTTGTCAAGCCAACATTCAAATATTGCCGTAATTACCTTTCCTTTTCTAGCTGAACCTGCAGTGTCAGAGTGCATTAGGAGTTTAAATCAGCAGCTCACCTGAGGCCACCTCTGAAGCAGGAGAGGTAGGTGAAGCCAAAGTAATGAAGCTAATCTTGCTCTGGCCCGCTCCCGAGCTCTGGGTGAAATAGATCCTGCCATCCAACCGGTCAAAATCAAGGGCTACCGAAGTCCGGGGAACGTTAACCACGGGAAACGGCAGCGAGTGATCCTCTGGATCCAGCCGCAGAGATCGTACAGTGCTTTCTGTCGTGTAAATGAGGTAGTCATCCCGGGATACCACACAACTGCTGCCATCCGCAGCTAGATTCCCAAAGGCACACAAACACTTCCTCGTCGGAGTTCCCACAATGGCGAAACAGAAGTGAGCACAGCCGCCGTTAGACTCCAAGCAGGGGTTGTTATTGAGCTCGTGGGCCGAACTTGGCTGCATTCTCTGGTCAAAGATGGTGACGTCCCGAAGCATGTTGAGGTTGTCTCTGATCACGAGCGGCTGGTCGGTCGCGCCTGGCTGTTTGCTGGCTTGGAAGACTTTCTTCAGGTTTCTGTCCACCCAGATTACACTCCCCTCAAACACTGTGACGCCATATGGAGTCGGATATCGACTTCCGTACCGTACGACCTCCGTCTCGCCCCCCTCGGGCCGGACTCTTGCGATCATGTCCAGGGAATCGTCCACCCAATAGATGTATCCGTCTCGGTGGTCCAAAGCCAACCCCCTAGGGGTGATGATGCCTGAAGAAACCAGCACTGTCCGGTTGGAACCGTCTAGAAAAGCCCGCTCGATTTTGGGGGTCTGTCCATAGTCGGCCCAGAAGAGGTATCTGTTCATGGGGTCCACCACAATATGACGTGGCATGTCTACTTGGGTTTTGAGAAGAACGCGACGGAACGTGGTATTGAGTCGAATGACTTCAATGTACGTCTCAGTCAAGAAGGCATTGGTGAAATAGAGGTTTCCTGTGGAAAAACAAAATACAACAATGTGTAGTAGCACAAAAAGCTTAGAAACTCAAAGTGCACGAAATTCACACAAAATGCTTGGACACTCAATGAGAGATTAAGGGGCGCACACACACAGGAAGTGTCCTTGCATTCTGTTTAGGCTACTTTTTAACTGTTCAAGTTCCAATGCATCCGTTTTTTTTTAGCTTTTTGCACCATGAGCCCAAGAGGGTTGCGTTTTAAAGATGTCATGTAAAGTTATAGCCCTTTATGAATTTTCTTAGAAAAGAGTCGAATAATAAGATGTGCAGAAATAATATCTGCAACAAAAAATATAAAATTGTAGACATGATTAAACAAAAAGTATATAAAGTAAAACTAAACTTGGATTTGATATGCCTTACATAAACACTATGGGATACTTAATTTCTATTTCAAATAAACGCTCTTCTCTTTCATCAAAGAATCCTGAAAAAAATGCATCATGGTTTCCACAAAAAATATTTAAAATGTTTCCGTATTGGCAAATTAGAATCATGAAGAATGATTTTTGAAGGATTATGTGACTGAAGACTGGAGTAACAATGCTAAGAAATTCAGCTTTGCATCACAGGAAGAAATTACATTTGAAATAATATTCAAATAGAAAACAGTTATTTGAAATTAAAATAATATTTAACAATATTACTGTTTTTATAGTTTTTTTAAGAGACAGGTAGTGTGCCAAACTTGTTTAATAACATATTCAGGTTAAAAGTTTATGTTTAACAAGCCATGGGTCACTGGGGTCTAAACAAAGCGAGTCTCTTTTCTGTCATATATTAACCTTTAATCTTCTCCAATGCCACCTGTCTGTGCTTATACTAACGCGATTTAATTAACATGTCCCTACAGTAAGGCTGTCACCATTCTGACCTCTAAAGCTGCTCTAGAACATTCCAGAATAGCATAAACCACATGAAAGCAGTGGCTTCACATAACGCTCCATGAATTCAGTGTATCTTAGGTACTTGGCTTTAATATTCACATTCCGTTGAGGTACTTCCCTGGTTTTGGGATGTGGCCAAATTTGTTTCAATCAAAATGTTACAATTGTTCTGTATGACCAGAGAAGCGGTCATACAAAGTCACCAAATCTGATTTTAAACATACAACAAGCACACAACTCCTCACCTGCGGCCCAGTCTACAGCAATGCCCCGTATACCATTACGTCCGATTCCAGAGGTGACGATGCTGCGGAATCCAGAGCCGTCCGGTTTGATCCTGCGGATTCCGTTCTGAGACGCCACGGTGCTGCTGAAGTCACACCAGTAAATGAAACCGGAAGGCATGTGGACATCTACGTGAAGAGCATTGCGGCCTACGGGACACATATGCATAACATTTATACAGTAGTGCAACATTCTTTTTTTTCTTCGTTGTACCCTTTCTCATTACACAATATTCACAATATATTTGTAAAATTATGCTAGCAATATAAAATAAAGCAACAATGTGAATAAGTATGATTTTTATTTTTTGTTGATTTTAAATATGATTATTAATACGGTCTCTGACTACAACTTAAGTAACACAAATGAGTCCACTTCAATTAATCGATTCAACACTGATTCAACAAATCATTTGGGACTTATCACTCAAAAATGTCTTTGTATGCCATTTTTTATAAATATATAATAAAATATTTTAGTGAATAAAAATGTATTTATGTTATATTCATTCACATAAATTAAAAATATTATAAATATATTCAATATTCATTTAGGGAAAAACAGTGTAGACCACATGCATTTATAAAACTAGATTTTTTTACTGTACTTTAATTCATGAATTATACTTTTTTGAACATTTTGAATCTAATTGGCTTCAATGGCAAAACATAAATATTAATATTAATTCATATGAATATTAAATAATTAAATAAATAATTAAATAATACAACTAATTTGGAAATACTTTTTATATCATTATAATAGTTATAATTATGTTATATTTGCTCATATAAATGAAAAACGTATAATATTCGTCCTAATATTATATTATTCATTTTAATCATATGAATATGAATCAATAGATATGCATGTATGTATGTATAGTATATATATAATTTGTAAATCATTTTTAAATATAAAAGACTTTTATATAAAAGTAAAAAAAAATACAAAATATAAAATATTTAATACTGTTTAATAGTTTGAATAATACTAAATATTTACTAAGTATATTGCAATTATATAACATATTATTATTATATTATATTCATTAAATATTTTAAATAATCTTTTTTTTTTTTAATTTATGTGTACCACCCAGCCCTACTGATCCCCACCTCTGCCTGCCACAGGCACCATGGACTCCGAGTGATCCGCTCCCTCCAGACTGAAGCCCTTGATGGCAGTGAGCATAGAGATCACCACGTAGGATTGGTAGGGGGAACAGGTCCTGTTATCAGCGTTGAGTTTGAACCCAGTCGCACAGGCGCAGCTGAACAGGCCATTGGGACGTGGTAGACACAACTGCTCACATATCCCCACATTATTACTGCAACCGTTAGACGAGCCTGCTGAGGCTATAGGGAGACAGACAGAGAGACAAACGTAGACCAGATAAAGAGAATGAGAGGGAGATAGTTAATACTTTTACAAGAAAACCGCAAAGAGGTAATCGTTTGAGTACATGATACTGACTCATATCTGTCTATTCTGGTAATGTATACACATTTCTGGTGCATCTCAGTCTGTAGTGATACTGATATATTGCTGCTTTGCTATCACTTCCACCGCTTACTGGAAGGACTTATACAATAGACAGCGTTCACAGCCCCAGAGAATGAACATGTGCACTGAACACCGAACAAAGGGACACTGATTCTTCTCCGTATAAAGCTGAGTGTCCCCCTGAGGCAGGGGGGAACTAATTGGTAAACTGATATCCCATTGAAAGTCATTCATCCCTCTCTGGTAATTGCTGCATGGGCATCAAGGTTACGATGACTTCCAGAAAAGACCACCATTAGTCAACCGTGGAACGAGTCAGAGATAAACGCTCAAAAATGACACTGTGAGATGCCTACATAGGCAGCATTTTGAGGTTCTAATGGACAGGGTAAATTAAAAAAACTAATTGATATCACCATTCTTTCCCCAATTTATTAATCAGAGTGCATTAGGATAATTGTCTGGAATTACACGTTTTCTGAAATGTTATGTTTAACTCTGCAAATTAGGCATTATCTAATTAATTAAGCACTAATTTGCATAAATCTACCCAACAGAAATCTGAACACTGGATTAAGTCGGGTTCAAATTTCTTGTAATGACATATTAGAGCAAAATGTTTATCAAATACATTTTCACCATATCTTAGAAATAAGGGGTTATATAAATCAGGTGAATGCGGTATAAACATACCCCTCAGTAAAAGCCTTTGGAATATAGATAAGAGTAACAATAAGACTTTGCTGTATGTATGTGCTACTACTCATTTTAAGAAAACGGCCTTTGAAGATATGTACTGTAATTTAAATCTAGAGATGCAAATAAATAACCAAATGTACATTTTGGATGTTTTCTTTCCTCTAGTCTAAATGAAGACAAAATAGCCCCAAACAAGTGCAAGAAAAAAAAAAACAGTGGTTCTGCCTGTAGTGTCTTTTCTTGATGTAATTAAAAATGGGACTATTTTACCCAGTATTTGTGTGTGATGTGTATTTTTATGTATATTAGAGTTTATGTTATTAGCTTAGCAGCATGCAAACATAAAAATCCATTCAAATTAGGGAGGTGACGGTGAGGAAATTTCCCCACCGGTTAATTGATGTGTGACAACACCGGTAATACCGGTATCACCGGCGGAGGCTTTTAAATCACTAATTCTATCTAACCGAAAGTAACATGCACACGACCGCTCTGAACTGAAAACGCGCCAGTGCGCGCACACCGTGAATGACAGCTCGTCTGTAAATGCGCGCTCTGTGAGGCCATGGGTGCGTCTCAATCAGTTCCCTAGTTCAGTAGTCAGGGCACTGATCAAGCATTGAATGAATAACAGTTCGTCCGTAAAGCCTTGTTTATACTCGGTGCGCGCGGCAAAAATAAATGCGCGCAGTCAGCGTATCGCGGAGGCTCGCACTGCGGAGCCAGGCGAAAGTAAACAATGCGCGCTCTGTGCGGCCGTGCACATTTTACTTTCGGTTTGAATTAGCGCCAGTTCGGCTGCGGGTTGCTTGAATTGTGGGTTCATTAGCCTATTATTTTTAATGAAAAACACAACAACAAAACAAATGACTAACTCCCTTAAATAGGCGCTTTTACGTTTCGCTTTGAAACCAGATCTTCCGCGATCATCTCCGTCAGCTCCTCACTCTTAAAGCTGATGAATGACTCCTGCCGAGACTCACGGTCGGATCCTGCTTTATTAAGCAGATACATTCAGTTTTTATTTGTATTGTCTGTTCTCTAACTGAACTAAATTATTTTATTACTATAAAAAAATCAAAAAGACGGTGGGCGGTGCCACGGTGGGCAAGTGATGTAACCGGTGTTGAGTCTGGACACCGGTAACACCGGCAACACCGACTATCGTAGCAAGCCTAATTCAAATCAATTTTGTCTATGTACTATGTCTATGTAAAGAGAGTTACAAACAGTTTTTCATCCAAATTCGGTTAGTATACTGGTTTAGAAGGCAACCTACGTATGTAGTAGACAGCAAAGCAGCTCACTAGGTTTTGGAACAATGTTTAAAAAAAAAAATTACATATTATTTTTTTATACTCACAGTCTCTATGGTGTACTTTGAGTACTCTAAGTCCAGCGACATTATCCCGCATTACGACCCGGTTGAGTCCTGTGGCTTTGTCGACACGCTCAATCACCTCAAAGTCTCGATCTGTGAAATAAAGGTAGGAGTCGTGTACGGCCACACCCCATGGATGGGATAATCCATTCACCATAGTGATGCGGTTTGATCCATCGGGGTCACCGCGCTCGATCTGAAACATTGAAGAAACAGTTGTAGAAGGTTGATGCAAATCCATACATACATATTTTTCTTCATGACAATTTTTGTGTATGGCTTCTTTTGATTTAAACAGATTATGTGTTTTGTTAACACAGTAACAAAAAACACAAACTCGCATAAAAAGCCAAGAGTCAAAGTGCCCAACTAAAGAACCTCATCACCATAATGGACCAAATATTTTCAATAGAACCAACATCTAAACCTCTGTTAATTCTCAATAAGAGCTTCTATAGACGTCTTTCAGGGTTGGAGCCAAACTCTGCAGGACAGCGACTCACTAGGACCGAACTTGCCTGCCAATGGTTTAATTGACCTATCGGTAAGCCCCTCCCCTCGAACGCAGATGAGCCAATAGCAGTTGAGTATCAGTTGCACTGGGACCGGAACTCTGACATCTTTAGGTGTCAGCGCCATAGAGAAACATTGGAAAATCCGAAGCTCTCATCAATTTGATGGTGTTTATGCAACAAAAATGCTAAAATGTCATGCCTGAGGTACTGTAACACTGATTCCAGGGATCCTTAGAGGATTTTCTGTTTGTCATACTCTCATTAAGTTATGATTAAAGTCCCTGCTAACATACAAACTGAAATAGCTAACTGTTCTCACGTCATGTAACACTGTAACTTAGGTCAAAAACACGAAGGTCTACATTTCAGTGCCTCTCCTTCTTAAACTGGTTATATGTAAATTTATTTAATTTTAGATATGTTTAAGGTCTATATTATCTATCCTAATAAGGAGGACTCATATTTTGATGGGTATTATAGTTTACGGGTAGTGAAAGGAAGAGCTTGCATGCAGTTTATCGGAGTTGTTTTGCAGATACAACGTTGACCAGTTATTAACTGCACCCTCGAAAAGGCATACGGTCTGTGTATATGTTTGTTTACTGTTATTTGTATGAGTGTTTTTGTGTAATTTGCTGTGTATGGTAATGATAATGCAACGGAGAGAGATAGTTTGTGAATGAGACGTTAATGCGCACTTCTTATGCTTTGTTTGTTCAGCTCTTACAATGATTTTTTGGAGTGAAAAAGGACATAATAAACTTGATAAACCATCAGTAAAGTCTGGCCATCATTCGGACGGGATATACGCTACATTCTGTGTCCAAAGACATCTTGGGATAAGGTTTTCACACTGACAGCTGTCATTGTAAGATATAGCAACGTTTGTTTGTCCGAGTTAGCAACAGTAACTAAGGGGGGCGGGGCTTACCGACAGGTCAATTGTACCATAAGGACCAATTGAGTTCCTTTAAAAGGTACAGTTATACGTTTTGTTCCCCAAGGAACAAAATTGTACCTCCGCTGTACCTTTTTTCTGAGAGTGTAAGATAGTACTTAATTAAATTAGTCAAAAGTGGGCAGTACAGACATTTATAATGTTATAAAAGATTTCTATTTTAAAAAAATGCTGTTCTTTCTAACTTTCCATTCATCAAGGGATACTGAAAAAAAAAGCACAATATTAATGTTTTTACTGTATTTTTAATCAAATAAATGCAGACTTATTGAGCAAACTTTTGAACGGTAGTGTATTTGATATATACTCTAATATTAATCTATCCAACTAGCTACAAATCTAAAGCATGCAACTACATTAATATTTCTGATTGCATCAACCAAACGTGTGGGGCGTACCACGCCAGTTCCTGTAACGGCCCAGTACAGCTTGTTCTCTTTGATGTCTATCGTTATGAACTCCACATGTTCTAGATTATGGGTGAAGAGGATGGCCGGGTTGGAGCCGTCCATATCTGCCGATGCCACCTTGGCCGGGATACCGCTCTCTGTTCCCTGATCTGTCCAGTACATCTTTCTAAAACAGATATGAAACATCACTAAACAGAAACACATCCTGTACGTCCAATACCTACAGCAAATACAGAAATGTATACTGTATGTATATTCTAAGGACTGATCATGACTGTGTGCATGTTGACCGTTGTTTATTGTGCTCAGTCAGTTCAGATGACATTAAATCAGACCGAGCTTGTTGAATTTGCGGATCAGAGTTAATGCCAAAGTTCTGCTTATCTGGGCTTACCCACGTGCCGGGTCCACCGCAATGCCAGCGGGAGCTCCTGCGCCAGTGGGTGAGCCGTTGTTAGTGATGAGAGTTTTTCTGTACTGAATTTCTCCTTTTAGCCTCAGAACCTGAAACATAACAGAACCAGTGCAATTGATAAATTATCAATACCAATTTCAATACAGTAGCAAAGTGAATATGCTGTTTAACACGCTCTATTGTTAATTTTTTTTAAATATATTTTAAATGTTAATTTTTTTTAAATAAAAAATAAATGATTAAAAAATAAGAATATAAGAACAAAATGTTGAATGAATGAATGAATAAATAAATAAATAAATTCTAAATTTAATAAATATTTCCTCAGGTTGTTCAAGTAATAATAAAATAAAGAACAAAGAAACAAATTGCAAGCAATTCAACAACGAGCCATTTTTCACCTGTCTAGTAGCAGTATCAAGTATTTAAGTAAACATTCAGAAATATATAATTCATATACAATACATAATCATATATAATTTTGTTACGCCTGTTTACTGGCCTCCTGACTGTGTTTACAGTTATACCTCCTCAAATATGGGTATTATATTATTTATTTTTGTATCAAAAACAAAGTTTGTTATTGAAAACAACATTTTGAACTTGGCTCTACTTGCAGCTATTATTATTAAATACTATTAATGTATTTATCATTATTTTAAATTATTTAAATACAATTGTAGCATTTATTATTTTATTTATATATATTTTTTAATTTGTTTTTATTTTTATATTTTAATCTTTGTTTGTTAAAGCTTTAGTCATTTTGTTAGGTGCTTTTGTCTTTTGTTGTTGTTGTTGTTGTTTTTATATTTCTATTTAGCTTTAATTTAGTTTTATTTCAGTTTTAGTGTTAGCAATGTTAGTACTTAAACTTACTTATTTCAGTTAGTTGCCAAGGTGAAGTTTTTCATCTAATATTTATATTTTATTTCAATTAATGCTAATTATTTGTAATAGTTTTAGTTAATGATAACAAAGCTTGAAGCACATAGATCTACTGGTTAGAAGACTTAAACTAGCTTTCAACATTGATAAAACTGGTGTAGTCAAACTATTCTAACCCTCAGCCCTGACAAGAACAAACTATGATGCTTGAGGCTTGCCAACCTCAATAGACTGTGATGAAGGGTTAGAGTAGTACAAATTCTGAGCCATCCAGTCCAGAGCCAGTCCAACCGGAGAACCCAAGATGGCTGCTGGTGCAAACTCACTTCTGTTGGTTCCATCTGACTTTACCCGATGAATCTCCCCCTGTGCAAGACAAAAACCTAATTTCAGAATTCAATACACCTGTTAACTAGTTAAAATTAAGGATGAAACTTGATTTAATCATCTGAGATAAGGTAGGAAATGTTTATATGCTTTACCGGATGTTCCACCCAATAGATCATCTGCTCAGCATCATCAAAGTCAACATCATATCCATTCAGCAGCCCGGCGACCGGCACCATGGCGTCATTGCTCTTGTCGTTCGGGTTGAGCGGGATGCCGTAAATGATGCTGTCTCTCACCACAACAAGGAATGGATCCTCAACTGCAAATCATCAGCCATACATTATACGTAATTCACATGCCATTCATAAAAAATCATAATAATGTTTTTCAGCAGTGACACACATTTAAATTTCAACCAATAATGACATGATTTTAATTTTTGAGTCAAGCAAGCTTACAGATGCTTCCCATCCCTTGTGAAAAAGAAGTACACATTAGCATACTTTAAATATATATATATATATATATATATATATATATATATATATATATATATATATATATATATATATATATATATATATATATATATATATATATATATATATATATATATATATATATATATATATATATATATATATATATTATTACATACAGTACATAATATACTTTAAAAGAATATACTGTGCTTAAGTGCAAACTGAATGTAATGTTTTCTGACACTTAATTGCATGTTATGTGCAATTAAATGATACAAGTTTTATTTGATATTACATGCAATAAGTTAAACTTAAGTTGAGTGCTTTTTTGACCCACTTAAATAAATGTTTTATGTATTGTATTGTCTTTAAAATATGGGTAAAGTGTACTGACAAGCATTTATAATAAACTAAAATATACTTTATATATTTAATATAAATAATAGTATTGTCATTGTATTTAAATATATTTCTAATTACACAATTGTAATGATAAAGTTGTGATTTAGTATGTTAAAAAATGTATTAACATGCGCTTTGGCGTCAAAATAAGTGCACTTCTCAGGACAAAACTTGACAAAAATCTAAAAAAATTATGATTTAAAATACCAAGGTAAAACTTGATTTTTTTTACTTAAGTGTGAAGAAACAGTCATGAAAGTGTACTCTCTTTAAATACATGTGGGGCCCTATTTTAACGATCTGAAACGCAAGTGTCAAAGCGCGAACCGCAAGTAACTTTGTGGGCGGGTCTCGGCGCTGTTGCTATTTTCCCGGCGGGATAAATGGCTCTTGCGCCCGGCGCAAATCTAAAATGGGTTGGTCTGAAGTAGCTTCATTATTCATAGGTGTGGTTTGGGCGTAACGTGAATAAACCAATCCGAGCGTCATCCAACATTCCCTTTAAAAGCAGGTGCGCAAGTTCCATTATGGATTGCTATTATTATGGCGTATTTACCAGGCGCACGCCAGGAGCGGTTCACAGCCGAGGAGACTGATGTTCTTGTAAGAGCAGTGAAAGACAGAGAAGTGAAGTTGTAATGTTGTACATTATGGTAAAGGTGATTTCACAGTCTTTTTTTTTTTCAGTCTTTCAGTTTTTTCAGTTTTTCAGTCGATTTTTTTTCCTGGTTCTTGACGGACAAACCAATTTGTCAGATGTCCTTATATACATATATGTCTTGCCACTATTGGGCAAACAGGTCTTATCCTTAATTATTACAATTAGCCTGAATAATTTGTAAGCTAGATTTATGCCTATTTTTTCACATCTTCGTGGCACACCACAATGATTTCCGTCATCTCATGTGTTAATATTTTTTTAGTGTAACAATTTATGATTTGCAAAAATAACTGTTGCATCTGTGTAGATTACATGAGCAAAGTGTATGCGCGTTGTGCACGCTATACATTATGGTCAAGCATGCGCCCTTAAAATAGCATAATGAACAACGCGCAACGCGCCACTGACTTTAGACTAGTTTTTTTCTGGTCAGTGGCGCAATTGTTTAATGGAACAGCAAAATAGCACCAGGGATTGTTTGCGCCGGAACACGCCTCCTTTTTTGCGCTGAACCGCCCAGGGAGCGCAAGTGCATTCACTAGTTTAGCGACGTGCTTCTGTGGAGGGAAAAGCGCGCTTTGCGCGGGTGCAAAATAGGAATGACACATGCGTCGGTGTACAAAGTCAATTGCGCTGGGTGCAAGATAGGGCCCGTGGACTTTTATTTCAGTAATATATACTTTTAAGATTTAAAGTACACTACAAGTGCACATTCAATACACTCACAAGGGATAGCACACATTCCCAGAATTAGGTGTCATCTCATTGCATTTAGTCTTGCAGATATGAGATACTGGTGAAAATGCCTCACAGAGTAAACTATGCCATATCAGCACAGTTGATTGTGAAAAACAGGCCATTCAATCACCGTTTGTCTGGATTAATTGTTAAACTCTCATGGAAGAATGCACTTGACAGCGCTGACAAAGGCTGAAACCCGAGTGAGGTTGAGAGTCTGCCCTAAAGAGAATGTTAAGGGCTTCTTAAGACTAAAGGCCTCTTGCGCGCTTTCATCCGTTACTGTCAGCTGAGCTAAGGCCTTTTATAAGAGTAAATGTTTGCCTCCGCAAAGAAGCTTACTTAGTCAATCGAAAATGGGTTTCTGTTGACAAGTTTTCATTCCCCTGAAATCTATATCCAATTTTAACAGAAGACTGCTTCATTCATTCACTGCGAAGTATATTAAATGGACAGAGGCCAACATTAAAGACATAGACACATGCATTATTCATTAAAAAATAGCCACAAGAAGGAATGAACTGTTAAACCCATTGCACTAATTTATCTTTGTCCATGGCAAATTCATTAAAGTCATCTTAGGCCATGTTCACACTGACCAGATCATTGTCCTGAATTCTGATATGACTGTTCAGACTGAGGTCGCATTGCAAAACACCTGACCTGTATCGGATTTAGTAACACATATGTGACCCTGGACCACAAAACCAGTCATAAGTCACATGGGTATATTTGTGGCAATAGCCAACAATACATTGTATGGGTCAAAATAATTGAATTTTACCATGTTCCATGAAGATGTTTGATTTATTTCCTACCATAAATATATCAAACATGTATTATTAGTAGTAATATGCATTGCTAAGGACTTCATTTAGACAACTTTAAAGGCGATTTTCTCAATATTTAGATTTTTTTGCAAATAGTTGTATCTCTGCCAAATATTGTCCTATCCTAACAAACCATACATCAACGGGAAGCTTCTTTATTCAGCTTTCAGCTGATATATAAATCTCAAAAGTGGCTCAAATCGGAATTGAAAATATCAGATTCCATGTGGTTTGGGCTGTTCACACTGTCATGAGAAAAACAGATCTGAGTCCCGATGTAAGCAAAAAAATAAAATGATTTGGGCCACATTTGCCTGCAGATGGTACAGCTTCACTATTTTAAAAGATCTGAGGTAATTTCCTATAGAGTGCTGCAGTAATGGCCAACTGGCAAGTTAGTATGACACCGGTTTCTTCGAAAAAACCCAATGGTATTTTTCCATTGGCTTTTGGATTATTGAAAAAAAAAAAAAGCTCTGTGACCAAAAATTAGTTAAGGGGCCATATTTACCAAACAGGGCAAATTAGCAAACCTTAGTAAATCACATCCATCCATAAATTTTGCATCTGAAAGGATCTGCATCTGTGTCCACTTTTTTTTATTGCTAATTTTTCACAGAACATATTTCGGCGTTTAACTAAAAGCCCATTAAAAAAACCCATCGATTTTCGGACCGGAAGTGCAAAAATGTTTTTTTTTTTTTTGTTTTTTTTTAAGACTCATTAATGCATTTAATATTTCTTAGTGAATTTTCAGCATGTACATTTTCAGCATTTTTGTACAATTGGTGTTTAAATGCAGCATTGAATTGCATTTCTAATTGGCTATCATTCAATTGTTATTTATTAGCCACGAGTAACTCTGTTCTCAATATATCTGCATTGGCCAATGAAAAACACATATCGATCGATGTATCTCGTACCTCTAGCGCATGTGAACTGGTCAGCGGCGAGAGTCCAGCCAGACGGACAGGCACAGGAGTAGAACCTGGGACCAATCGCTGACAGGAGGCAGATATGGGTGCAAGGGGTTGAATGGGGGTCACAGGGGGTATAACCTGCAGGAAGAAAACATAGAAACTTTGAGGTTAACATGAAATCAGTATTGACCCTATTTGTTTTCTTAATATTCTTCCTCTGTACGATTCATTGGTGCATGTTATTCTGATGAAAAAAAACCTACATCATATAACTTGCTTCGCCTCTGAACCTTTGTGAAAAAGAAGCACACTTTAGAATACTTTAAAAAAGTGCTTATGAAATAATAATATCCTTTAAAAGAATATACTTTTGAAATACATATTTTCAGACTTAAATGCATGCTAATTGCTATTAAATAAAATGTATTATAGTTTAGATTTAAATAAAATGCAATTTAGCTGAATTTTAAAGTGCATTTTTGATCCACATAAATACATCTTTCTATGTAATTTAATAACTACTTTTATTTTCTCTGAAATAGAGTTAAAGCGTACTGCCGAATGTACTGACAAGCATTTAGTTAACTAAAATGTACTTGTCATTACTATTAAACTTATACATCATGTATAAAACTATTAAAGATATTTGCTCTGTTTTTGAAGTCCATAAAAAGTGCATCTGTCCATCAAATAACATGCTCCATGCAGCTCTGTGGTGTTAATAAAGGCCTTCTGAAGTGAATCAATGTGTTTGTGTAAGAAAAATATCCATATTTAAAACTTTATCAAGTAAACTTTCGGCCGACCAAAAACAGAGCAACTATTAATCCAATTCTAATGCTTGGATTAGCCAGGACTTTTTAAATATAACTCCGATTGTATTCGTCTGAAAGAAGAATGTCATATACACCTAGGATGACTTGAGTAAATCATGGGCTAATTTTCATTTTTGGGTGAACTATCCCTTTCATTGTATAATTACACTGTAACAAGGACACCTAAAAAAAAATGGGAAACATAATGTTAAGGTGTCATTGTTACAGTGTAATTATATATTTAAGTAATATTAACTAACTAAATGTACTTACTATAGGGTAAGAGTAGGATTAGTATTTGGTTGAGGGTTAGTTGTATGTAATTATGCATAATTTATTACTATGGTAAGTACATTTAACACATGTATCAAGGACACTAAAATAAAGTGTTACCAAAAAAAGCATAACCAAATATACAATACAGTTAAGCACACTTCTTTTTCACAAAATTCTTTTTAGGTTGCATAACAAAAAGGTCTTATTATTCAACCCCTCGCAAACCTTTTTTCTTATCGGAGTGACTTCCAGAAATGCTTTTCGCTATGGTCTGTTAGGCTTGCTGCATTTAATCCAATAACACTTTGCTCTCCAGGTAGCGGGCAGTTTATCTGTCTTGTGTACAGCTGTTGTGAAGCGTTGTACCTGCAGGCTGTCTGGCAGGGTGAAGTGCCACCAGGCCCATGGGCTGGGGCAGATTATACAGCATCACCGTCTGGTTCTGTCCGTGCCACTTGTTGGCCCGGATCACACGGTTGACGTATCTGTCGGTCCAATAGACAAAATCCTCAAAAATGGTAATTGCGTGGGGATGTTGAAGTACCTTTTCATTGAGAAACAAGAGGTGTTTTATTTATTCACATGGTAAATATGTAAAAAAAAACAAGTATTCATAAGTGTGAACATACTTCATGCAAGTGCGTAAACACAGATGCCAATGCATTGCATTATGAACTACAGTTTATTTTTTGTATAAGAGTACATTTAAAGGGATCGTTCACCCCAAAATTGACATTCTGTCATCATTTACTCACCCTCAAGTTGTTCCAAACCTGTGTGAATTTCTTTCTTCTGCTGAACACAAAATAAGATATTTTGAAGAATGTCGGAAATCAGCCACTGACTTCTATAGTAGGAAAAAAATACTATGGAAGCCAATGGCTACTGTATGGTTACCGGCATTCTTCAAAATATCTTTTTTTGTGTTCAACAGAAGAAAGAAACTCATACAGGTTTGGAACACCTTTCATTTTTGGGTGAATTATCCTTTTAAATGGGGATGATACATTGCAAGGACATAGATGGGAAATGCAAGGGTTTGCAAAAGTGATGCTCTGTCATGTGACCAAAAGTTGTGAAGATTTCAATGCACTCTAATGTCGACCAATTAGACATTCAGAGAGGCAGTTACATTTGGTTTTGCTTGATTTAAAACTCCCCCAGTTCTTTCAATAACATTGTGCATCTGCGTTCACATACTTGCACCTACATGTTATGGCCTAATATTCAAACATTGCATCCCCAGTTTAAATCATTGCTGAGTTCCTGCCCAAATATTACATTATTGAAGTACTGCAATCAAATTGTCTTCCAATACAAATATTTAAACATTCTTAAATCAATACTATACATTTACTTCTGATCCAAAATGACATAAGATAAGAGAGGTAAGAAAAATAAACTTGTTTTTTCCCTTTGAATTACTAAATTTTTAGGGACAGATTTATTAACAGCTTGTGCCAGCACAAACCCTATTCTGCCATTAAAAACTACAGTCAGGATTTACTAAAGACATGCAGTGATAAATTAGCGCTGAATAGGCGTGGACAGGGTTATCTTGGTGGCTGACATTATTGCATATGCATTTGTAGGAGTTTCCCTTTCAGACAAAATTTATGGGAGGAGAGAATTTAAATGAATCATGCAAGGGGATTTACTAAGGTTTCCGCTCGTCAATTAACTGGTGTTTGTGGCCTTATTTAACACTTTAAAAAAGCATGTTTTAAACCAGACGCTAATTTGTTCTGCTCTTGGTAGATTGCGATGGTCATAATGGAAATGATCCGGCTGCGTCTGTGTTCTTTAATTTGCGCATCGCCAGTAAATCACTCGCTGAACTTTCCACTCCCATCCATTATGGTCGTTATGGTTTGGAGCATAAAAAACGAATAGATTTTTTAATTCCTATGTTATTATTTAAGTATTATTTTACTTTATGCAATATGTGTGTAAACATGGCCATAAATGCCATTCCCATTCTAGGCAATGCATCTATAGGCCTACACCGTATCTAATTTGCATTTTGGGACAATATGTAGGCTAATGTAAAAAGACGTGTAATAATAATTTCATAAGAATGTCTTGTATTTCATAAGAATATCCAGACTTAAAACTGTGTATGTTGTCAGAGAAATTTGCTAAATAATGTCCTCTACAGAGGCAAAACCTCTCATCTGGGTCTATATGCAGAGTGGCATTTATATTTAAATTGGCTGTCGGTCCTCTTAGCAATAATAGTTTTATTCAATGAATGACTGTAGCCTCGAAAGTGAGCCAAGATCCCTATTGCACAAAATGCTGTTACTTTGTTAGCTCATCGCGATCTCACAAAGTTCCGTTATAAAAAATAAAGTCATCAACAATAAATCTCTTATTTACATCGTGTCTTGACTTTGTTAATTAGAGGCCGTCGCGAGCCTGCATTAACTCAGCACTGAATAAAAACTCTGGCGTTTTGAGCGGTGAGATTCTGATCGCGTTCGAGAGAGCAACAACTAGATATGTGATTGGCTACATTACTCACCGCTGCAAAAACTCGCTGTAAATAGATGCATTTGGCACTCTCCAGAACTCGGAATCACAAATTTGCAAATCTGTTTTGCCAGTATTATTACAGTATCAACTGAGGGTGCTTTTGCTTGCGTTTGAGGGTGCTCCCATCGCTGCTTTTATAGGATTGCGCTCTCATGCTAATTTGTCATTTTCTTCTGGCAGATTTTTTTCTTATTTTCAGCAAAAAGTAATTTGTATCTTATAATATTTAATTATATCTTGATTCAAGAATGTTTAGATATTATACTGGAAAACAAGACAAAAATCCTGAGGAAGACAGTATTGTTCAGGCAAAACTACAGAATCGCCCCTTCTATGTTCATAAACATAAAAGAGTATATAAAACAAAAGGTCTCACCAGATCACTGGCCAACACTTGTTTTCGATTCTTTCCATCGTAATCACAGTAGTCTATGAAGTCTAGGTAAGCGTCGGCAAAGTAAAGCAGATTGTTGGGGAAGTCAATTGTTAAGCCATTGGGCCAATAAAGTTTGTTGCTGATGATCGTAGTCCTTAACTTCCCATCCATGCTGGCTCTCTCAATACGAGGATTTCTGCCCCAGTCCGTCCAAAACATCAGGTGCATGCTGAAATATATATTGAAAAGGGCATATTAGGATTTCGTTTTCAACCAATGGTCATTTAAATTTATTTTATATACACTGTTAAAATTATTTTTTAAAATGTGTAAGTAAAACAAAGATTATTGGAGAATGTTTTACATCTTTTCTACTTCAAAATTCCATGTTTAATTGAATGTGTTACTTTGTAATTAATTGTGAAATTTCCTAGCAAGTGAAAATTGTTTCTACACCATTTTCTCAGTGTACTTGTTAATTGGTCTTACTTATTTCTAGGATCCACTACCAGAGCTCTTGGATTGGTCACATTTTCACTAATCAACACTGTTCTGTGGGACCCGTCTAGTTTGGACACCTCTATGGTCTCCAAAATGTAGTCTGTCCAATACAGGTTTCTGCCAACCCAGTCTACAGCGAGACTCTCTGTGACGGTCACTCCACTATCAAAGATCTGGCAGGGGAGAGAAATTATATTTTTAGGGGGATGATGGTTTATGTTGAGTGTAAGAGTGCCGGAGCGGAGTTTGTGTCACTCACCACGGTGCGGTCACTTCCATTTTTGTGAGCGCTCCATATTCTGTCCTGGGTGGTGTCAGACCAGTAAATACGATCTGTAACCGAGTCGAAATCCACCGCTACGATGTTACGGCCGTCTCGCACAAGAGACCGAATAACGTTTGGCTGTGCGAGGATGTCGTCTGATATAATCTGATTCCGACTGGCCACTAAGAGCAAGGCCTCTCGAGATCCTGTCAGATTGAGAAAGGAATGGAGAACAGAATAGAATAATATTATTACATTTTTTTTGTATACATTATATTGCCAAAAGTATTGGCACACCCCTCCAAATCATTGAATTCAGGAGTTACAATCCCTTCCATGGCCACAGGTGTATAAAATCAAGCACCTAGACATGCAGACGCTTCTACAAACGTTTGTGAAAGAATGGGTCGCTCTCGGGAGCTCAGTGAATTCAAGCGTTCAAGTCCATTTGTGAAATTTCCTCACTATTAAATATTGAACTGTTAGTGGTATTATAACAAAGTGGAAGCATGTAAAGAATGTAAGAATGTACATTTTACATTTTAGTTTTGTAATGAAATTCATTCAAATGCACATTTTGTATCCAAAACTCAAATTCCAATCCTTCAAGCATAATCTTTTTGCCATCATGAGAAACATTATTCCAACTTTCGTGTGTCCAACGTTTGACTGGTATGTGTGCTTCATATTTGGATGGCAATATGTGATTAAAGTATAAAGTCCACAATGATCATAATTATCTCAAAATATATCAAATAACCTCGCAGGACTAGAAATGAATCCAAACTTTCTTCATGTATCAGCTCTCAGTTATAAAACTATGCAAGACATATCTGGCCAAATAGAAGGATAAAAAAGAGTCCCGTTGAAAAGCAACATTCAGAAAGAAGACGAGGTATATCGGATGACAGCATTTTTCAACAGGCTATCTCAAGGGAATGGGCTCTTGTCAGCGGAAGAGCTCATAAACAACCCTTTGTTTGGTGATTACCTCCTAATTACCCCCGTAAGAAAGTTTGTGACTGACATATATGTTATTTGTCTTATCTGTGGTAATCCGAGAAGCTGCACTAGACCCAGCTGAGCTGGTCCAGTTGGCCCTTGGAGTCCGAGTATGCCTCCACTCACTCCATTAATATCTGTCAGAGATCACAAAGCTCAGTGGAGACGCACGAACCTGAGGCCTTGCAGGTGCGCCCATCTGCCTCTAGCGTGTATCCATCCTGACAATGGCATCGGAAGGAGCCTCTCTCGTTGAAACAGTGCTGACTGCAGACGCCCAGAGGATGGCATTCATCGATGTCCTCACACGTCTTTGAGTCGTTGCTCAGCTGGTAGCCCATAGGACACGTGCACTGGGCTCCAAACGGGCCCTGGATGCAGCCGTGAGTGCAGCCCGCATTGTTATCTGAGCAGCTCTCCTGATCTATGATGAAGCAGAAATGTTGAGATGAATGCCAATGTGAAGCATACATGAAGACACAAGGTATTATGGGAACATGCTAAGGACAACCATTAAAGAGGATGCTTACTAGGGCTGGGCAATATAGATTAAACAAAATCTCTACATTTGTATATGTATTCTAAAAGCATAAAAGGTGTTTTCTTTTTAATTCAGATAAACAATTTTTTTGTGATTAAACAGACATTTTTTCCAATTAAATTCTAAATGTATTATAGTTAACTAATACTAAAAACTAAAACCATAAAATGTGTTACTAAAATAAACGTTAACTGAAATAAAATACTAATATATATATATATATATATATATATATATATATATATATATATATATATATATATATATATATATATATATATATATATATATATATATATATATATATATATATATATATATATATTAGTATTTTATTTCAGTTAACGTTTATTTTAGTAACACATTTTATACTGTATATATTTTTTTAGATTCAAAACATCATAATGAATAAGTAATTCATCTCCTGGTACGTTCAGTTTTTATGGGCGTGCCGTACTGAAGACTTGGAAGTAAACACCCACGGCTATGATTGGATAACAGTTTTGCATATTATAATGTGCTTCGACTCCCTTACACATGAGGAATTGTTTTGAAAACTTCCAATGTGGTGAAACGGCAACCGGAATGATTAGCCCACAGGGCTCGCAAAATGTTTTTATCAAACAAACTATTTATCTCTCATCCACCCGCAATTAATTGGAATGTTATTTTGTATTACTTGGCCCACCCGATTGGTGGACATAACCATGAACTGTGCATAACACACGCATGTATTTCACTATTTAAAGGATTCGTTCACTTCAAAATGAAAATTACCTGATATTTGACCCACCCCCATCTCGTCCAAGATGTTCATGTCTTTCTTTCTTCAGTCGAAAAGAAAATATGTTTTTTGAGGAAAACATTCCAGGATTTTTCTCCACACCATTGACTTCAATGGCAACCAAAATGTTGAAGATCCAAATCAATGCAGTTTCAAAGGAAGGGCTTCAGAGGCTCTGCGCGATCCCAGACGAGGAATAGTGTCTTATCTAGCGAAACGATCTGTCGTTTTCTAAAAATAATTTTTTAACCAAATATTTTTATCTAAATTGCTCTCATCTTGCGCTGCTCTGCGGCTCGCCATTGATGGTGCAATCACGTCGTAAACGTCACACTAGACCCAAGCGAACGTGCGAGGACTAATACAATTTTTTTTTTAACAAAAAACACTCCCTCTTCAACTTAAAAATTGTCCGACATAGTTGTTTTACCTTTTTTTTTTGTTAAATGACGTTTGTATAAGTCTTCGCATGTGCGCTTTGTAAACACAGGCGTGGTACTTCCGCCTACATCTAGTCATAGAGCAGCGCAAGATGAGCAATTTAGGTTAAAAAGTATCATCTTTTTTTTATTTTTTAAATGACCGATCCTTTCGCTAGATAAGACCATATTCCTCGTCTGGGATCATGCAGAGCCTCTGAAGCTCTTTGAAACTGCATTGATTTGGACCTTCAACATTTTGGTTGCCATTTAAGTCAATGGTGTGGAGAAAAATCCTGGAATGTTTTCCTCCAAAAACTTAATTTCTTTTCCACTGAAGAAAGAAAGATGAACACCTTGGATGAGACGGGGGTGAGTAAAATATCAGGACATTTTAATTTTGAAGTGAACTAATCCTTTAAGATAATACATGTTAATAATACACTAGTGGGGGAAAAGTTAATGTCCATGATGATGTTGCTTCATTTACAAAAGCGTTGCAGATATATTGTGAATATTCAATATATTCCCCAGCCCTAATGTTTACGGTTTAAATCTGTTGTCCTCTATTTCTGGAACTGGTATTGGGTGAGCAATGCCGGTGGTTGTGTACCAGTTCATGTAAATAGTACTGCAAACTACATCTCTAAGTGTCTAAAATGCTAAACACACACAATCTTGCCATATTTAGACACTCTGATGATGGTTAGTGAGTACAGCCAGGCGGATACTGGGATCGATTAGTGCTTCATGCAGAGGATTGTGGATGATTAGGGATTCAGCCTACCTGGTAAGGGCTCATCTGTGAGAAGGGAGGGCAACATGGAAGGAAAATCACAGATCATTTCAATGTTAATTTCCAGATTAGCTAAACACATGCATGATTTGATGGCAAATGGGATTCATAACACAGACAACATACTGAAATACTTCATGAACTATTGGAATCAACTGAATGACCACATGAATTGCCATTTAATAGTTTCAATTTCAGCAGAAAGATTAAAGATTTCAATGTAAATTAATGTTCTGGATTTAATACACGAAACAGCATAATCTGTGGCATGCTTTTGATTAGCACAGAAAATAATTTTGATTCATCCCTCGGTTTATAAATTAATCTATAAATTAAGGTTATTTTAGTATTATTCCATATTATTTCAGTTTTCATTTTGATCTTCGTTATGTCCTTTTGTAATTTTCTATTTAGCTCTAATTTATTTTAATTTCAAATTTAGGTTTATTTTAGTACTTTAAAGGGTTAGTTCACCCAAAAATGAAAATTAGCCCATGAAATACTCACCCTCAAGTCATCCTAGGTGTATATGACATCGGAGTTAGATTAAAAATGTCCTGGCTCTTCAAAGCTTTATAATGACAGTGAATGGTTGTGTCGTTTTTGAAGTCTGCATAAAAGTGCATCTATCCATCATATAGCTGCTCCACACGGCTCCGGGGGGTTAATAAAGTCCAGACTAGCTAAAGTCGACTTGCCCTAAAAGAGAAAACCCCCGACGCTACCTTTTGTTTTGCTATATTCTCTGT
The DNA here is from genome assembly GCF_949357685.1 of Gobio gobio. Classification (NCBI taxonomy): domain Eukaryota; kingdom Metazoa; phylum Chordata; class Actinopteri; order Cypriniformes; family Gobionidae; genus Gobio; species Gobio gobio. The sequence continues at coordinate 50,494,370 of NC_137103.1, read as the reverse complement.
ACTTCTGCGTTCGTAAATACGCATGCGTCAAGGGTTCAAGGGTAAGTCGACTTGCGAACCGCTGACCGCCGGAAGCTAGTTATTTTAGTCTATAAAGTTTTAAATATGGATATTTTTCTTACACAAACGTGCCACTTCACTTCAGAAGGCCTTTGAAAGAATAGTGTCATATACACCTAGGATGACTTGAGGGTGAGTAAATCATGGTCTAATTTTCATTTTTGTGTGAACTAACCCTTTAACTTAAGCTTATCTTATTTCAGTTAATTACCAAGGGAACGTTTCTAATTTAAAAAAAAAAAAAGTTTTTTCAAGTTCATTTAATTAATTTTTCAATTATTTGAAAAAAGTGTTGTTGACTAACACAGAAAATAGTTAAACACAGGAACATGTTTGTAGATTTTCAACCATGTTTCAAGTCATTAGCACTCTAATTCTGGTTTCAATTGAGACCAAGCAGAATAGTGATTTGTGGGATTGATCTCCAGAATAAGGGCTGATTAGGTCCTGTTGACGTACAATAATGGCTAAACATTTTGGGAAGTTGTTTTAACCCTCATTAGTATTTATCCAAACAACTATTCCATTCCATACTCACCAAACATTTTAATTAAATTAACTAATTTTAAATACAGGCTCTGTTCTAAAACCCACTGGCTACATAAGCAGCATCCTACAAAAATAGAAACTCAGTTAACATGATATTTAATTTAATCTTATTAATTCGATCTTATTGACCTTGTTAGCGCACATTACAGGTCTGGAGAACAATTCATCCATGCAAGTTAATACACAGAAAAAAATTGTTTAACCGTGGTAGTCTTTAATCAAAATCTGAAAAGTAACTTCCGGTTTGGAATGGCGTTCCCTTTCCGATGACGGCAGTTTGACGTCTTGGGTTTGAATAACCTTAACCACTCCCCTCCAACCATTAGTCTGCTATGAGCGAGAGATGGAGAGGAGGAGCGTTGAAGTAAAACCCTGCCCTCTATTCAATATTCAACAGCACTGAAATAAAATCTGTTGCAACTTCCGGTTCACTGGGACTTTAAAGGGTTAGTTCACCCAAAAATGAAAATTCTGTCATTAATTACTCACCCTTAAGTCGTTCGAGACCCGTAAGACCTCTGTTCATACTCGGAACACAAATGAAGATATTTTTGTTGAAAGCTGATGGCTGAGAAAGGCTTCAGATAGGCCTCCATTGGCATTCAGTACACTTATACTCCCAAGACCGATAAAAGGCACTTAAAACATCGTTACAAAGTCCATCTCACCACAGTGACTCTACAATAATCTTACGATGCGACGACAATAGTTTTTGTGCGAATAGTTTTGTCTCGCATGCGCGAGAATATGACGTAGCGCCGGGGTTCGGGAATCCATGAAATGCACACTCTAACCCCATTTTGAGCACTACGCCGAGACCTAAAGCACGATCAATGTAGAATCCAACAGCTGAGATACGCGCGTCTTCCTCTGATTGTAAACAAATCACTTCTGGGTCATCTGTCCGAACGCCGGATCTGCGTCATATTCTCGCGCATGCGTCGTGGAGGCACACACGGAAGGCAGTAACAAGTTGGAAAAAGGTGTTATTTTGATTTTTTTTTCGCACAAAAACTATTTTCGTCGCATCGTAAGATTATTGTAGAGCCACTGTGGTGAGATGGACTTTGTAACGATGTTTTGAGTGCCTTTTATCCGTCTTGGGAGTATAAGTGTACTGAATGCCAATGGAGGCCTATCAGAAGCCTTTCTCAGCCATCAGCTTTCAACAAAAATATCTTCATTTGTGTTCCGAATATGAACGGAGGTCTTACGGGTCTCGAACGACGTGAGGGTGAGTAATTAATGACAGAATTTTCATTTTTGGGTGAACTAACCCTTTAAGAATGTCTACCTACATAGGCGACTCATTAGGGTTTTAGAACAAAGCCGAAATGTTCATTAGGGAGCTTATTGATAAAGGCATTAGCATCTAACTTAACAAAAACTATCAATATTTTTTATCTTATACTGTTTACACACTACCGTTTAAAAGTTTGAGGTCAGTAAGGTATTTTTTTTTTAAAGAAATGAATAAGAATCTTCTTTTTAAATACATAAAAAAATCTTACTGACCCCAAACGTTTGAATGGTAGTGTCTTGCATACTGCTGCAAATCAGTAAAACATATGGCATGACTTACTGCAGAGAGGGGACTCATCCGCCCCGTTGGGACAGTCTGGAGTGTTGTCACACACCCTGCTGAGGTTAACACACACACTGTGTCCAGGGCACTGCCACTGCCAGCTGGGACAGCGGAACGGTGGTGTGGGACAGTCTCGCTCATCGCTGCCATCCCGACAGTCATTATCTCCGTCACATATCCAGCCATGGAAAACACAGTTGCCATTATCGCAGCGGAACTGCGAGGTGGGGCATGTCCGCGGGGGGCACACGTGGTGTTCGTCTGAGCCATCTTCACAGTCTGGGTGCCCGTCACATTCCCAGCTCGCGGGAACACAACTGCCGTCTGACTGGCACTGAAACTCACTCTCGTGGTGACACATGCCGGGTGGCCTAGTGGCTGGAAGGGTCAAAGTTAATGCATGCATATTAATCCAAGACAAATGTTAGCATAATTCAAGTTTCCAGAGGTTTAAAAGAAATGTTCAATGTAATGAATTAAGAACATCAAAAAAAAAATTATACAATTTTATTTTCCTTTAAAACAAACACTTTTGATAGTCCACTTTAGACATTCTACTAATTAAAAGTAACTTTGCAACTACATGTCAACCCACTCTTATTAATTTGCAACTACAAGTCAACTAACTCTCATTAGAGTATGAGTAGACTTTGTTTTAGGGTTGGGGTTAGTAGAATAAGTTGTCTAATGTAGTTGTCTAAAGTGGACCATCAAAATAAAGTGTTACCAAATTTTTTGTAGGATCTTTAGAAATATTGTAATATGAAATTATTTCCCTGATAATAAAACACATTTCACCCTCATTTTAATTAACATATTTGCAAAATGCATGTCATTCTCAGTCCTGTAGTTTAAATAAATGTAATAATGATACATTTTAAATTAATATATTCCTACAGCATGCCAGTATTTGTTGTACTGCCTTTGGATTAAATAAAATAGCTAATTTAAATAAAAAATAACTGCATTACAATATTATGTTATACGGTTAAAAATACACATTTCATAAGAATCACCATTGAATTACAAAATGGGAATTACAAAAAAATAACAGAATGCAAAAAACATAAATGTTTCTAAAATAGACTTCATTTTTCCAAGATTTTTTTCTTGCTTATATAGATTTTTTGATTTTGGGGTGCACAGTGACTGGAAATGTTTTTGTAAGATTCATCCATTTATATACTCAACTGCATATGTAATGCAATGTCCACAATTATGATAATGAAAGACATATTGAAGATCATCAGAACTAAAAGACTTTAGTTCTTGAAAATTTAAAAGTAATGTATTTATACTTACGACAACCAGATTCATCCGAGCGATCATTACAGTCAAACACCCCATCACACCGGTAGTATGAGTTGACACACTGATGCCCGTTTGCACACTTAAACTCGTAGGCTGTGCAGTTGTACACTGACGATCAGAGGAACAAAAAAAATCAGCCTAACCTGATTTTAACTTCCATTAAAGATTTTATCATACTGTTTATACTGTGAAAGTTACATTTGTGTTCATAGAGAATTCATATACGTTTGCATAGCCATGGGTGGGCATGTCTGGTTTGTGTTGAAATACATTTCATTTGTAAAGAAATTAAATGCCATTGCCATTTTTATATAAACAATTTATACCATTATAATAAATTGCAATAAAAGATTTACATCCTGCAATTATAAGCTAACCAATATTGCAGGTCAACTGCATAGAGTGAACTCTTACCACATCCCTGTTCATCCGCTCCATCTGCACAATCTCTGTCTCCATCACACACATAACTGGGGTCAATGCAGCGGTGGTCCGGACACTGGAACTGACCAGGGTGGCATGTGCCAATCGAATCTGGAGAAAGTGACACCGCAAGAAAAGTTAATTGCTCAGAAGTAGCCCTTTCAAAGCTCAAGAGAATAATAGGGTTCTCAGTCATGTTTCATTGAGAATCAACTTTGTCTCAGATCTTTCATTTAAGTAGCTTTTATAAACATGCCAAAATAAATGAGTGGTGTGCATCTTGAGACAAAACAATGGCACTGACATATTTTCAGATAGTCTCGGACTAGACTTAAGACTTATCTGTGAAACCAGAGGTACGAGAAATAAAAATAGACACAAATTTCCCACGTACAGTAAGAATATAGTGCTATAAAACTACTATGAACAGCACAGAGCTCAGATAATTTGGTTTGAAAAGGTTTTGATGATGAATATACAGTATAAGTTCATTTTGAGATCTCTGACTTTGTTTAATATACTTTTGTAAATATACAGAAAAACCATCGGAGCACAGATCTACCCCTGTAATCCTGTCAGGCGGCCCTTGTTAGTTCTGATCACTAAGACTGTGGCTCATACTTGAGGCTAGGAAGTTCCCAAAACCTCAAACCTTAAGTATTCAAACTGTTGCATAGCATCGCATAAGAATCGGCTTCCTTTCAATTAATTGGAATTAGAATTGGCCACATCCACAGGAAGTGGAAATGGTATTAGGCCCTGTCCCATTTGGCACCCTAAACACTTGCGGTCATCCTACGACTACGAGTCTGCACTTTCATGATATAGCACCACTTTGACTGTTGGGAAGAAGTCCGCTGCGGAGCTCGCTTCAGTGCAGGCTTGGCAAAAGTGCGCATCGAGAGCGCATATCAACCACAAAGGGGGCGCGCAAGCACCCTTCTGAAAACTAAAATGACAAATGGGACACCCTACGGACAGAAAGTGCATCAAGACAGAAAGTGCATATGAAGTGAGCCATTTGGGACAGGGCCTTAGAGGAAGGTGAATTTATAGAAATACAGAATTAGGAAAATTTGTACAAATTCCTACAAGTGTCATTTCTAACAGATCTGTGTTTGTTTAACTTATAAAACAAGCTTTCCTGTAGCTCAAACATTAGAGCGTGGCGCTAGCAACGCCAAGGTCATGGGTTCGATTCCCAGGGAAAGCAAGAACTGACAAAATGTAAACGTGTCAACAAAAGTCATTTTGGATAAAAGCGTCTGCCAAATGCATAAACGTAAATGAAAATGTAAAACATTGCACTCCTGCGTCCTGTTTGCAAATTCAAAAAAACAAAAAAAACATTTGTAACAGCTTTTAAATGCACCTCATCCAATCAGCATTTAGAGTCAAACCGATCCGTTTTAAAATATATATTTGAAAAATCAGTTCCCAAGGCCTCACCACAGTTGTTCTCATCCGATCCGTCTCCGCAGTCATTGTCTGTGTCACAGAGCCATGTGCGGGGGATGCAGCGATGGTTGGCACAGCTGAACTGGTCCGCCTGGCAAGTGCCAGGGGTCTGGGTGGGACAGTCCCTTTCGTCACTGCCGTCAAAACAGTCATTGTGTCCGTCGCAGTGCCAGCTTCTGGGCACACAGCGCTGATTGGCACAGGTGAAGGCAGTGGGCGAGCATGTGTTATCTGTGAGCCAGCAGAGTGGGGGGGAAATGTTTTTTTCATTGTGAGAGAAAAATACTTACAAAATAAGTCCTTGCCATTATAAAAATCATTGTCTCGTGACATTAAAAACTGGGCAGACCAAAAACATATGTTTTACAGACATCTTTACCCCTTCAATGAATGCCCATGAATCAGTACAGTACGACATCTTGCATACACAACATGATCATGTCTGCATATTTTTCCCACCACAGGATTTATTTCAAATAATTTGTTATTTTGACATTCTTCCCATTTATCTAATATATACTGGTTGATTAAGGGCTTGAAGTCCGAATGTGGGATTTGGCATTGACAAATTCTTTCCACAAGAGCTTTTTGTTGCTATAATATGTCTGTAAAAATATAAAATGTAATTCAGGATGTTGCATGATTGAATTGTGAGAGCAAAATTGTCATTTGTCATAATTATTTGATATACACTCACCTAAAGGATTATTAGGAACACCATACTAATACTGTGTTTGACCCCCTTTCGCCTTCAGAACTGCCTTAATTCTACGTGGCATTGATTCAACAAGGTGCTGAAAGCATTCTTTAGAAATGTTGGCCCATATTGATAGGATAGCATCTTGCAGTTGATGGAGATTTGTGGGATGCACATCCAGTGCACGAAGCTCCCGTTCCACCACATCCCAAAGCTGCTCTATTGGGTTGAGATCTGGTGACAGTGGGGGCCATTTTAGTACAGTGAACTCATTGTCATGTTCAAGAAACCAATTTGAAATGATTCAAGCTTTGTGACATGGTGCATTATCCTGCTGGAAGTAGCCATCAGAGGATGGGGACATGGTGGTCATAAAGGGATGGACATGCTCAGAAACAATGCTCAGGTAGGCCGTGGCATTTAATCAATGCCCAATTGGCACTAAGGGGCCTAAAGTGTGCCAAGAAAACATCCCCCACACCATTACACCACCACCACTAGCCTGCACAGTGATAACAAGGCATGATGGATCCATGTTCTCATTCTGTTTACGCCAAATTCTGACTCTACCATCTGAATGTCTCAACAGAAATCGAGACTCATCAGACCAGGCAACATTTTTCCAGTCTTCAACTGTCCAATTTTGGTGAGCTTGTGCAAATTGTCGCCTCTTTTTCCTATTTGTAGGGGAGATGAGTGGTACCTGGTGGGGTCTTCTGCTGTTGTAGCCCATCCGCCTTAAGGTTGTGCGTGTTGTGGCTTCACAAATGCTTTGCTGCATACCTCGGTTGTAATGAGCGGTTATTTCAGTCAAAGTTGCTCTTCTATCAGCTTGAATCAGTCGGCCCATTCTCCTCTGACCTCTAGCATCAACAAGGCATTTTCGCCCACAGGACTGCGGCATACTGGATGTTTTTCCCTTTTCACACCATTCTTTGTAAACCCTAGAAATGTTGTGCGTGAAAATCTCAGTAACTGAGCAGATTGTGAAATACTCAGACCGGCCCGTCTGGCACCAACAACCATGCCACGCTCAAAATTGCTTAAATCACCTTTCTTTCCCATTCTGACATTCAGTTTGGAGTTCAGGAGATTGTCTTGACCAGGACCACACCCCTAAATGCATTGAAGCAACTGCCATGTGATTGGTTGATTAGATAATTGCATTAATGAGGAATTGAACAGGTGTTCCTAATAATCCTTTAGGTGAGTGTATATAGCACAGCTTTCAGTGCATAAACATTTGCATTGAATGTAAATATTAAACATTACTATTAGCGCCACAGTTGGCCTCGTCACTGTTGTCATGACAGTCATCCATGCCGTCACATTGGTAGTTCTGAGGGACACACTTCCCGTTAGTGCATGAGAAGGAGTTTGAGCCGCACTGGAGGGTCGGCGGCTCATTGGATGGATCGTCTACACACGTCTGCTGATTCGCTTCCAGCTTCATTCCATACGGGCAGCCACACACTCGTTGGGAGTACGGTGCTGGGAAACAGAAATTACTGCAGTCTCCATTTGGGTTAGTTTGCCTGCTGCAGAAGTTAGAACCTGATGGGGGTAAAAAGCAATTCACATCATTGATTAAACACATAAGTTAATTTCATCTGTTGCTTCATGGTACTGAAGTACTGTGTGCTAACTTTTCAATTTGTTTCATTGGCTGTATGTGGATAAATGTGTTTTGCAATGTTACTCTCACCAATCTGCGTGTCAGCGTTGAAAGATTTGACGTGCATGATGTGGCTGATCCCTCTACGAATGGTCATCATCTCCCCTCCGTCTGTTTTACGGACCCTCACGATTCCACCCAGCCGCCAGTCAGTGAAGTACACGTAACCTGGACCAGCAAACTTCATTAATGTAATCAAGCAAGCCATCTCTGTGAAATACCAGTCCATGAACTCTGACTTCTGCCCGTTTATCTTTCAGCACCGAACAGACGAACTACACTGAAGTTTAAGAAAGCGGCATAATGGCCTTCATTTCAAAGATACCA